>NC_084526.1:5697807-5890307 GCF_024500275.1 Phycodurus eques
ATAAATATTTATAACATAATTATAAACATTCATGCTTCATAACATTACTGAGTAAATACATTTTTTTTAAATTTCTCAATGACATCAGGTCTATTTGTAGTCATTTTTATTTCATGTAGATTTGTCAAGATCTGTAAATATATATTCAGTGTCATTTGTGAAATACATTTCATAATCATCGAAATGTGAGATTCTTTCTGAAGGACACTGCCCAATCAAGATTGGAGTGACACGAGCCAGTGTTGGAATACCGGAAAAACCTCTTTGAATTACTTAATTGAACCATGCATATATCTTGTTAATAAAATGTGTTTAAATACTTTCATATTTCTTCCTTTAAATATCCAATCCATGAACAAGCATTTCATAGGGCACTGACGTTTATGAACTGGAGGGAGATACGAAATGTAACACTTTAATTTCTGAGTGGCAATTATGAAGAAGGAACCATTCATTTTCAGTTTTTTATTTCCAAATGGTAGAGGTAAATGTGCAGACATTACTGAAAGTGAATTTAAAAAATTAGGTGCAAATGGATGGACAGACATTTATAAAGTAATATAAATGCGTCTACAGCAGCAATGCTTTGAAAATATGAAATGTGGTTCCTCATTGTCTGCTTTGTCTGAATCCTATATGACATCCCTGGGGATTATCCACAATACAAATTGGCGATAGGTAGACTTGGCAGAATTGTCTGTTGTTCACTCCAGGGTCACAAAGGTCATCAGCTGTCCAGATGTCATCCACATTCATCTGGCTCTGCATAAAACTCAAGATGGTGTCCATGAGGTTTGTCACATATCTGCAGTTATGGCAGACACCATTCCGTTGATCAGTGCTGAAGAGTTGGAGGAGCTTCCCCAGATGTCTCGTGGTGGACATCAAAACATGGAGCTAGGGTCACGTCGCAGAAATTTCATTTTTCCACAATATGTGATAAGTCTTAAGTCAGTCTGTCAACTCTCTCCTGTAAAGCAGGACATGGTGATTAAATTTTGTTTGTGAAACTGGCTTTCCATTGTTCCAAATATTGAATCTATTCTTTCTGATGTCCACAGATAAAAGCCGTTTAAACAAGTATTTTAAAAAATGTGCCTCATACCCATCCCATCAACATAAATTAATGAATAATGAATAAATTCATAATGTAAAATGTTTTTCAGTTTTCATTCTTGTACAATTACATTAACACAGGGGTGTTAAAAAAAAATAATTCACAGGCCACATTGTAGTTATGATTTCCCTCAGATGGGTGTTATGACTGGAAATAAATAATTAATTGGCTCATCATATGACCTATACAACACATTAATGGATAACTCGTTTTGTAAGCAGATGTCAAGAATAATAGTATGTTCAACTAGTGTTCAAGTTGAGGTTGTCAAGATTGTCAGATGGATGTGGAAATGTATGTAAATTTGAAATTCTTTGTAGATCACAACAAGTTGTTTTATAATAGGCGTATATCCAATGTGAGTATATGTTGAGCATGTGTAAATGAAAATACAGATTAATATTGTTGGAATTGCCTCATTTTTGTTTGAATTGAATTGATTTGTAACAAGGAAATGATCAATAAATGTGAATATTTTACAAATGTACTTGTAATGATTTCCACCACAAAAATGTGAAAAGATTGGAATTTGTCGTTATTTATAGCTTATTTGGCCACAATTGGTCTGGGCCACTTAATTTAACTGCTATTGACGGACTTAGAATCCAAATATCCATGGGCTGGCAGTGAATTAAAATCAAATTGCCGTAAATGTGGCCCCTGAACTAAAATAAGTTTGACACTTCACAAAGTATTTTTGATACAAATGTTTACAGTATTTCTGATATTTCGAGGTTATGAACGATGAGCAAATAGCTGCAGTGGCATGCAGAACCAGTCACATTCAATTGCTCAGTTAGTTGAAGTTTATGTGTTTTTCATATAAATGCACAGTGAGAACTGTACTTACTAAGTATGTAGTAAGTACATAAATATGTAAGTATTACTTACTATGTACATACTAAGAGACAAGATATCTGCAAAATTTGACTTGTAGTAAGTAGTGGCTTCCGATTGCCAACTACTTCAGCAATTAGAATGAGAAAAAGTGTTTTATGATTTTAAGTGATTTCACCAAAAGGCTTGGTTGTGTAACTTCTCGACGGTCCCTGGCGAATGTCAGGCGAAGATCAAACGTCCGGCTAACTTCCGCTCGCTGAAATATGTATTGTTTACTGTAATTATGACTTGGAGAAAGACTAAAAATTGAGTTACGTCGCCGCCGTAGGAACGGAACTCCGTCGTAAACCGAGGACCCATGTAAGTACAATTACATTAGTTTTTTATTTGAATATTTTTTTATTTTGTGGATACCACCTTTTTCCGGTGACACTTTTATTGTGAAAAGCATGCACGGAAGCTTGGCATTTGGCATCTGAAATTCATGTCACTTGGAAGAAGCTGCAGTGTTCGATGGGATTTCTCAGGTGTTAGCAACAGCGGAGTTGTTTGGGTTTATTGGAAATTTAAAGGGCTTCAAAAACTAAGTAAGTGAAAGCTTCTTAAATCTGCTTTAATTACCGGTCAACCCGTTCTGTAGGTTTACCCCGCGATAAATTTTACACTTATTTTTTCATACATTCACTTGAAATTACGGATGTTTATTGATTTTTTCTTTTCTGAAACTCGTTTTGGTTTAATTATATTCATTGTGGGACCTTTCGTCATTGATGAACACATTGATGAATAACCAGTTTTGAAATCAGAAGCCTATAAAAACATGTTTTTCCACTATTACATGTGTTTTCAAAGGGGGATTGGTAACAAAAAAAATGCTTGCAAATATCTCAATGTTATTACACCAGAACACAATGAGCAATTTTGATTTGCTTTCGAGGGCCACATAAAAAGATGTGGCGGGCCGGATCTGGCCCCCGGGCCACCAGTTTGACACCTGTGATCTAACCTAACAAAACCAGCTGGTCTGCTGATCAACTGGTTTGTGTGTAGTGGTAAAGCAGACGACAAGATCAAATGAGAGAAGTCAAGGCTCCAACTCTCATATTGCTGGCATTGGGCCGAAACCACCTATCTTCAAATTTGGTAAATTTCATACTTTTTCATTGGCCAAGCCGCACGTGTGTGTGTTATTTTTAGAAATTATTGACCAATCTTGAGTGTTCAAAATGGCTTGCTCTCTTTGACGATACAATGTCCATGGTTCAACAAACTTGCCGTTTTTCTGGTCCGCGGAAAAGTGATGATTCTGGAGAGCTGAAGGATTCCGCCCGATGCCAGCGATATGTTGCTTCCGTTTCTTGTATGAAGTTTGGTGCCTCCCTCATTGCACGACAGATTTCCTATGCATGCATTCCCACATATACTGTACATTTATTTGTGGTGAGCCGCCACAAGTGAATTTTTATTGAAATCTCCTTTGTTATATGGTAAGTGTTTTATATTAGAGTTTACATTCATTTATTTGTATTTATAAGTCAGCAAATTTTTTTTTTTAAAAGTTAGCAATATGTTTATTGAATTTCTTTTGTTATTCTATTTGTATAAAGTGAACAGTAATTTATTGTTAAGTGTATTTTATTATTAGCATCCATTAAAAGAAAAGTACAGTATTCTATTAAAATCCAAATCTAGCTCTTTTCTTGGGGGAGGGGGGGCGGGGGGGTCGTAAACATTAATACGCAAATGTTTGGATGAATTTTGACATTCAGCCATGTAAATTATGTACAAGTAATAAAGTCAAATAAATATATTCGTTCGGAATTGAAGCTCCAGCAAACTGCTCTGGCTAATTAAACAGCTATTCTGTGGTGTGTTATGTTGTACTTTAAGCTGTATTTTAATGATGTTCCCGGTTATAAAATAACCTTCAATTTCTTACATTTGCAGTTTATTCCCTTCACATTAATTCCCATAAATCTACGTTAATGATTGCCCATAATTGGTGGCTGCCCAGTGAAATTCGTACAGTTAATACTCTGCTGCTACTTATGTTGGGCCTCTCGCACTTAAGAGTATATGACCTCTTTTTATACAACCCCAATTCCAATTAAGTTGGGACGTTGTGTTAAACATAAATAAAAACAGAATACAATGATTTGCAAATCATGTTCAACCTAAATTTAATTGAAGACACTACAAAGAAAATATATGTAATGTTCAAACTGATAAACTTGATTGTTTTTAGCAAATAATCATTAACTTAGAATTTTATGGCTGTAACACGTTCCAAAAAAGCTGGGACAGGTGGCAAACAAGACTGAGAAAGTTGAGGAATTCTCATCAAACACCTGTTTGGAACATCCCAATTGGGAACAGGTGGGTGCCATGATTGGGTATAAAAGGAGCTTCCCTGAATTGCTCAGTCATTCACAAGCAAAGCTGGGGTTAGGTTCACCTCTTTGTAAATAAGTGCGTGAAAAAATAGTCGAACAGTTTAAGGACAATGTTCCTCAACGTACAATTGCAAGGAATTTAGGAATTTCATCATCTATGGTCCATAATATCATCAAAAGGTTCAGTGAATCTGGAGAAATCACTGCATGTAGGCGGCAAGGCCGAAAACCAACATTGAATGCCCGTGACCTTTGATCCCCACTGCATTAAAAATCGACAATGTGTAAAGGATATCACCACATGGGCTCAGGAACACTTCAGAAAACCAATGTCAGTAAATACAGTTCGGCGCTACATCCGTAAGTGCAACTTGAAACTCTACTAAGCAAAGCAAAAGCCATTTATCAACAACATCCAGAAACGCCGCCGGCCTCTCTGGGCCCGAGCTCATCTAAGATGGACTGATGCAAAGTGGAAAAGTGTTCTGTGTTCCAATGAGTCCACATTTCAGAACCATACGGACTGTTATGGACGCAAAGTTCAAAAGCCAGCATCTGTGATGGTATGGGGCTGTGTTAGTGCCAATGGCATGGGTAACTTACACATCTGTGAAGGCACCATTAATGCTGAAAGGTACATACAGGTTTTGGAGAAACATATGCTGCCATCCAAGCAACGTCTTTTTCATGGACGCCCCTGGTTATTTCAGCAAGACAATGCCAAACCACATTCTGCATTTGTTACAACAGCGTGGCTTCGAAGTAAAAGAGTGCGGGTACTAGACTGGCCTGCCTGCAGTGCAGAGCCTGTCTCCCATTGAAAATGTGTGGCGTATTATGTATCGTAAAATACGACAACGGAGACCCCGGACTGTTGAACAGCTGAAGATGTACATCAAGCAAGAATGGGAAAGAATTCCACCTACAAAGCTTCAACAATTAGTGTCTTCAGTTCCCAAACGTTTATTGAATGTTGTTAAAAGTAAAGGTGATGTAACACAGTGGTAAACATGACCCTGTCCCAGCTTTTTTGGAACGTGTTGCAGCCATAAAATTCTAAGTTAATGATTATTTGCTAAAAACAATAACGTTTATCAGTTTATCTTGTCTTTATAGTGTATTCAATTCAATATAGGTTGAACATGATTTGCAAATCTTTGTATTCTGTTTTTATTTGTTTAACACAACGTCCCAACTTCATTGGAATTGGGGTTGTACGTTCACTTTCCAAAAGTCTTATGACTGGTGATCGACAGATGATTCCACTTGCAGTGTTCAGTAAGATGTCTCAAGAACTCAACTGATGGACATAAGAGCCCTGTTCAGGATCATCCTTTCAGAGGAAGGAGAGAAATTCCTTCTTGCTGAAACATATTACATTTCCATGTACTGTAATGGTACTGTTTGGTAAGATGCTCACATTTCCATTTTCCTACCCTTTTCCTTTTTGAAAATGTATTCATGAATCCAAGAAAGGAAATGTAAAGCAACATTTCTTCCCTAATCTGAGGAAATGAAAGTTGTTTTTAATTTCTTAAAAACAACACGTTTGATTCAAAACACAGTCCCATTGCTTTGTAAATGCACACATATCCAACGTCCACCCATCCATTTTCTACACCGCTTATCCTCACTAGGGTCACGGGTATGCTGGAGCCTATCCCGGCTAACTGGGCGAGAGGCGGGGTACACCCTGAACTGGTAGCCAGTCAGTCGCAGTATGCACATAGACAAACAATCATTCACATTACACACCTACAAGCATTTTAGAGTCTACATCCAACATACTTATTTTAAAAAGAAATAAGAAAAATAACACACAATTGAACTGTCGGTGGGTTGCTTAGATTTTACCACATTAGTGTTGAGTCGTACAGGGCTTCAAACTCATTTTTGTCGCGGGCCACATTGTTGTTAGGGTTTCCTTCAGAGGGCCGTTTTGACTGTGAAACCATATAAATGTATAATTGACTTATCCTATTATACATTATACACAACAAATTGATGGATTATTTTGAAATCAGAAGTCAGGGATAATAGTTTGTTCAACATTTGTTAAAGTTACTGTAAAAAGCGGTTTGGCAGAAAAAAAAGTTCAACGGTATTATTTATTCCATATGACAATTTTAAATTTTGGTAAAGATTTTAGCCAGAATCTTGGAAGTTGACATGATTTGCTTTTGCGGACCACATAAACTGATGTGGCGGGTCAGATCAGGGGGTGGCCCTTGAGTTTGACATCTCTGTATTAAGCAGAGTAGAGATAAACATGGCATGTGAAGTAGGATAATTATTTACATTTTGCTGAAAGCTGCATACAGTACTCATTGGTAAGAGAATATAGAAGTCCGGTGTTCTGTTTTTTGTTTGTTTTGTTTTTAAAGCACAGCAGTTCCCATTGTTGTTGTAGCATTGTCCTTCAGTTTGAAGACCTCTCATCGGAATAATGGACTTTTTCACTGGTCTCTATGCCTGTTTACGGATTCTTCATCATGATGACAAGTAGCGCCACAGAGTTGAATCACAGCTTAGAAAACAAATAAAAAAATATGAATCATGACCAGTGAGTCATGCACCACCAAAATATTTGATTATGCCCACCTGTTTTCTTTACTGTAGATTTCGGCGTATTATCCAGCAATTCCCAGAGCCAATCCCTGTTGATACTGAATGACAGCAGTATCACTTTTAAACGCATACCAATTCATGTTTCTTAGTGCTTAACGATATTCATTAGTGTCGCGATTGACTTGGGCAAATTGCAGGACAGTGTTGGTAACAAAAACAGTTGATGTAAATGGTAGATGTGTTGTACAGTTTTGAAGTAATAATTACTTTAAATGCCAACATGATGAACTGTAATGTTTTTCATGTTATACTTTTCTGTATTTTGGGATCCCGCAAGTGTAGATGATGGCATATATTAAAGACTGAAGAGTGAAAAGGTTGTGGTGGAAAAAAATACATCTTAATTTTAGCATGGTAACTGTTTTTAACATTGTTTTTCTCTCCAATTAAACTCAGATGTCTTCAGAAATGTCTGACCTATGAGTTAATAAAGCAAAGCAAATTTATTCATATCACACATTTCATACACATGGTAAATCAATGTACTTTACATGATTAAAAGCATTTAAAAACAAAAAACAGCTTGTAAATATTTAAAATAGAAATACCATTAAAACAATATACGGTGCAAGAAATATTTAAAAGTGGAAATGCTCTAAAAAGCATAAGAAAAAAGAAGAGTTTTTAACCTGGACTTTAAAAACATTCACACTTGGGGCTTACATCACTTCTTTTGGCAACCTATTCCATTTACGTGAAGCATAATAGCTGAATGCTGCTTCACCATGTTTGCTTTGGACCTTGTGCTCCACTATTTGACCAGAGTCTTTAGATCTTAAGAGCCCTATTGGGTTTATATCCCATTAGCATTTAATTTCATGTTTTCAGGAGTGATGTATAGACCAGTAGCATAACTTTAAAATCTATCATAAAGCTGACTGGGAGCCAGTGTAGAGACTTGAAAATTGGAGTAATATGATCTGACCTCTTTGTTTTTGTCAGAACCATTCCTACAGCATTCTGACTGAGCTGCACCTGTTTAATGGTCTTTTGGGGGAGTCCAGTCAGAAGACAATTACAATAGTCAAGTCTACTTGAAATAAAAGCATAGATGAGCTTCTCCTGGTCTGCTTGGCACATGCAACCCTTCACTCTGGATATGTTCTTCAGCTGGTAGACGGCAGTTATAGTACTTGATTTGATATGACTGTTGAAAGTCAGGTCGGAATCTATCAGTACACCAAGTTTTCGGACTTGGTCTTTGGTTTTTAAAGAGAGTGACTCCTGTTATTCACTAACAGCAATTATTTTACTTTATTGACAAAAACAATTATCTCAGTTTTGTTGTGGTTTAATTGAAGAAAGTTTTGGCTCATCCAGTTATCTGTTTTAAATGGTGACACACCCCAATTGAAATGTAGTCATCTGGAGACACTGCTAGTTATAACTGTGTATCATCTGTATAGCTATTAAAGTCAACATCAAGGTTCTGAGAAATTTGAACCAAGGGTAGCATATACAGGCTGAAGAGGAGGGGTCCAAGAACTGACCCTTGAGGGACCCCATAGGTCATTGCCATTTGATGAGATTGAACACCACTAATGGTTACAAAATAACTCCTTTCCTCCAGGTAGGTCTTGAACCATTTCAGGACTGTTCCATTTAGTCCGACCCACGTTTCCAATCTGTTCAGCAGTACGTTATGATCTACCGTATCAAAAGCCGCACCGAGATCCAACAAGACCAGAATTGACAGCTTTCCCGAGTCAGTATTCAACCTTATATCATTTAGCACTTTGATAAGAGCTGATTCTGTACTGTGATGAGTTTGGAAACCTGCTTGAAATTGGTCAAAAAGTCCATTTAATTTCAATTGCTGGGTTGATTAAAAATAACTCTCTCAACAATCTTCGTTAAGAAAGCGAGATTTGAGATGCTTCTATAGCTTGCTAACATGAAAGCGTCCAGCGTTCAATTTTATAGAAGAGGTTTAGCAAACTCACCTGACTGAAGTGAGCAATTTATTATTTGCTGCAAATCAGCTAGCACAGACTTTGTAATAGTTATGAAAAAATCAGATGGTATTAAATCAAGACAGCTCGTTGATGGTTTCAGCTACTTTTCTACAGTTTTTTGGTCAAGTGTATCAAATTCAAACCTGGTAAGAGAGTTTTTCCTGGGTGGCTTCAGATTTAGCAGAATTTTATCATTTTGCTGATTTGTGCTGATATATAACCTGATGGATTGTATTTAAAAAATAAAAAAATTTTAAATTCTGGTCCACCATCCGATGTCTCAGGAGAGGAAAGCAGTGCACCACCAACACTGTGTATAGTGGGGATGGGGCGCTGCTGACCTCGACTCGGGACGTTGTGAGTCAGTGAGAAGAATACTTCGAAGACCTCCTCAATTCCACCGACACGCCTTCCCATGAGGAAGCAGAGTGTGGGTTCTCTGAGGCGGGCTCTCCTATCTCTGGGTTTGAGGTCACCGAGGTAGTTAAAAAGCTCCTCGGTGGCATGGCCCCGGGGGTGGATGAGATTCGCCCGGAGTTCCTAAAGGCTCTGGATGTTGTGGGGCTGTCCTGGTTGACACACCTCTGCAACATCGCATGGACATCGGGGAGAGTGCCTCTGGATTGGCAGACTGGGGTGGTGGTCCGGAGGGTGTGTTCCAACTACAGGGGGATCACACTGCTCAGCCTCCCTGGTAAGGTCTATTCAGGGGTGCTGGAGAGGAGGGTCCGTCGGGAAGTCGAATCTCAGATTCAGGAGGAGCAGTGTGGTTTTCGTCCTGGCCGTGGAACAGTGGACCAGCTCTACACCCTCGGCAGGGTCCTCGAGGCTGCATGGGAGTTCGCCCAACCAGTCTACATGTGTTTTGTGGACTTGGAGAAGGCGTTCGACCGTGTCCCTCGGGGAGTCCTGTGGAGGGTGCTTCAGGAGTATGGGGTACCGAACCCCCTGATACGGGCTGTTCGGTCCCTGTACGACCGGAGTCAGAGTTTGGTCCGCATATCCGGCAGTAAGTCTGACTCGTTCCCAGTGAGGGTTGGACTCCGCCAAGGCTGCCCTTTGTCACCGATTCTGTTCATAACTTTTATGGACAGAATTTCTAGGCGCAGCCGAGGCGTAGAGGGGGTCCGGTTTGGTGGCCTCAGTATTGCATCTCTGCTTTTTGCAGATGATGTGGTTCTGTTGGCTTCATCAAGCCGTGAGCTCCAACTCTCACTGGAGCAGTTCGCAGCCGAGTGTGAAGCGGCTGGGATGAGAATCAGCACCTCCAAATCTGAGACCATGGTCCTCAGTCGGAAAAGGGTGGCATGCCCTCTCCAGGTCGGGGATGAGATCCTCCACCAAGTGGAGGAGTTCAAGTATCGTGGGGTTTTGTTCACAAGTGAGGGAAGAATGGAACGGGAGATCGACAGGTGGATTGGTGCGGCGTCTGCAGTGATGCAGACTTTGTATCGGTCCGTTGTGGTAAAGAATCGAGCTAAGCCGAAAGGCGAAGCTCTCAATTTACCGGTCGATCTTCGTTCCTACCCTCACCTATGGTCATGAGCTGTGGGTCGTGACCGAAAGAACAAGATCCCGGATACAAGCGGCCGAAATGAGTTTCCTCCGCAGGGTGTCCGGGCTCTCCCTTAGAGATAGGGTGAAAAGCTCGGTCATCCGGGAGGATCTCAGAGTAGAGCCGCTGCTCCTCCGCATTGAGAGGAGCCAGATGAAGTGGCTGGGGCATGTGATTCGGATGCCTCCCGGACGCCTCCCTGGTGAGGTGTTCCGGGCACGTCCCACCGGGAGGAGACCCCGGGGACGACCCAGGACACACTGGAGAGACTACGTCCTTTGGCTGGCCTGGGAACGCCTCGGGATCCCCCCGGAAGAGCTGGATGAAGTAGCTGGGGAGAGGGAAGTCTGGGCGTCCCTGCTAAAGCTACTGCCCCCGCGACCCGACCCGGACAAGCGGTAGAAAATGGATGGATGGATGGATTGTATTTTGGTGGCACGGTAGACGACTGGTTAGCACATCCGCCTCACAGTTCTGAGGACAACAAGGTCAGTGTATAGATACTGTTTGTCAGTGGCTTCTGGGAAGATGGCGGGTACCTGAAATGAAAAAGAAATGGTCCAATACTGGTGAAATGATGATCAGAATCATCTTTATTTGCCAAGTATGTCCAAAAAACACACAAGGAATTTGTTTCCGGTAGTCGGAGCCACTCTAGTACGACAACAGTCTGTCACTTGGAGACAGAAAGACATTGACAAAAAAAAAAAAAAAAGTCACTGAGCAGTAAAGGGTTGCTAGTTATCTGGTAATGTCGGTACATTATTATTATTTTTTTTTTTACAATTGTGGAAAAAGATGCAGACTAATATTGCAATAGTCCGGTGCAATGACCATTGTGCAAAGGGCACTGAGACTTCAAGGAGTGTATGCGGTTTAAAGTGACGAGTAGTGCTATATTCTGGGACAATGTTGGTTGTGCAAATGTTACAGATACTCCTCAATCAGTGTGCAAATGGAGCAGATGCTACTCTGGTATGAGTGGCCAGTATATGCAAATAGTGCAGCATGGCGAGACAACTACAGTGAGTGCACGAGTAATACATAATTGGCCCCACAGAAATGTGACAACGAACTCAAGTCAAAAAATTCCCAGCTTGCTGTAATGGAATTATAGGTTAGGTGTTTAAGAAGTTGATCGCAAGAGGGAAGAAGCTGTTGGAATGTCTACTAGTTCTAGTTTGCATTGATCGGTAGCGCCTACCTGAGGGAAGGAGCTGGAAGAGCTGGTGACCGGGGTGCGGAGGGTCCGAGAGGATTTTGCACGCCCTTGTCTTAGTTCTGGCAGCGTGCAAGTCCTCAATGGTGGGTAGGGGGGTACCGACAATCCTTTCAGCAGTTTTGATTGTCCATTGCAGTCGGAGTTTGTCCTTTTTTGTAGCAGCACCAAACCAGACTGTGATGGAAGAACACAGGACTGATTCGATGACCGCTGTGTAGAACTGTCTCAGCAGCTCCGGTGGCAGGCCGTGCTTTCTCAGAAGCCACAGGAAGTACATCCTCTGCTGGGCCTTTTTGAGGACGGAGTTGATGTTGGTCGCCCACTTCAGGTCCTGAGAGATTGTAATTATAGAGAGAAGAGTGTAGAGAGAGAGAGAGAAGAGCAGCGGAGAGAGGACACATCCTTGAGGCGCCCCAGTGCTGATGCTGCGTGTGGATGAGGTGGCCTCCCCCAGCCTGACCTGATGTGTCCTGCCCGTCAGAAAGCTGTAAATCCACTGGCAGATGGGAGGTGAGACGCTGAGCTGGAGAAGCTTGGATGAAAGGAGTTCAGGGATGATGGTGTTGAACGCTGAGCTGAAGTCCACGAACAGGATCCTTGCGTAGGTCCCTGCACTGTCGAGGTGTTCTAGGATGAAGTGCAGTACCATGTTGACGGCATCATCCGCATACCTGTTCACTTGGTAGGCAAACTGCAGGGGGTCCAGCAGGGGACTTGTGACACTCTTGAGGTGGTCCAGCACGAGACGTTCAAAGGACTTCATGACCACAGATGTCAAAGCGACAGGCCTGTAGTCATTCAGACCCGAGATTGCAGGTTTCTTGGGGATTGGAATGATGGCGGAGCGTTTGAAACAGGATGGAACTTCGCACAGTTCCAGAGATCTATTGAAGATCTGAGTGAAGACTGGAGCGAGCTGGTCCGCGCAGACTTTGAGGCAGGATGGGGACACATGGTCCAGGCTTCCCGCTTTGTTAATCTTTTGTTGTTTGAAGATGCGTCTCACATCCTGTTCATGGATGTTTAACGCAGAAGTCAGAGGTGTGATTGTGGTCAGGGGTGCGACCGGGTGGGTGTGGGGTGTGAAACTGTCCTTTTCAAATCTGCAGTAGAAGGTATTCAAGTCGTTGGCTAGTGTGCTATTGTTCTCAGCTTGGGGGGATCGTCACTTGTAATTAGTCAGCGATTGGAATGCATGCCAGACTGATTTAGAGTAATTTGCGCTAAACTGTTTTTCCAACTTTGCTGCATAGTTCCTCTTTGCAATGTTAATTTCTTTTGTCAGCTGGTTTCTAGCTCGATTATACAGGGCCCTGTCCCCGCTCTGATATGCATCCTCCTTAGCTTGGCGAAGCTGCTTAAGTTTAGCAGTGAACCACGGCTTGTTGTTGTTGAATGTGCGAAATGATTTTGTCGGTACACACACATCTTCACAGAAACTGATATAGGATGTAACAGTGTCCGTATATTCATCCAGGCTGCCAGCTGAATTTTCAAAGACACTCCAGTCTGTGCAGTCTCAACAGCTTTGAAGTTCCATCTTGGCTTCATTGGTCCACTTTTTCACTGTTTTCACTGTAGGCTTCGCGCATTTAAGTTCTTTCCTGTACGTCGGTATGAAGTGAATTAAGCAGTGATCAGACGAGTCCAGTGCTGCACGAGGTATAGCACGGTATGCGTTTTTTACCGTAGTGTAGCAGTGGTCTAAAGTATTTTTTTCCCTGGTAGGACAGTCGATGTGCTGCTTGTATTTAGGGAGTTTGTGGTTGAGTTTAGCTTTGTTAAAGTCCCCGACAATAATGAGGGGTGAGTCCGGGTGTTTATTTTCAATTTTGTTGACTTGTTCAGCGAGCTTTAGCAATGCGGTGTTCGTGTTAGCTTGAGGCGGAATGTAGACTCCAGCCAGTATGAATGATGCGAACTCACGTGGCGAGCAGAATGGTTTACAGTTTAAAAATAGCGACTCCAAATGCGGGCTGCAGTGTGTGCTGAGCTCCGTGACGTCCGTACACCATTTTTCGTTGATATAGAGGCATATCCCGCCGCCCTTTGTTTTCCCCGATGATTCCATGTCGCGGTCCACTCGATGAATGTGGAAGCCGGGAAGCATGACGGCGCCATCGGGTACAGCTTCGCAAAGCCAGGTCTCCGTGAAGCACATGGCCGCAGAACGTCCGAAGTCCTTACTGGTCTTTAACAGAAGATGAAGCTCGTCCATTTTGTTGGGTAAGGAGCATACATTCGCGAGGTGGATCGACGGCAACGCCAATCTGTGTCCTCTCTTGCGGAGTTTCACCTGAATGCCGCCACGCTTCCCTCTGTGGCGCCGTTTCCGTCTCCATGCGCCGAAAACCGCGGACGCCGCTCCGGTGAGTAACTCGGGGAAACAACTGAGAGGATTTGCGAAAGTTGGTGGCAGAAAGTCCGGAGTAGCCTCCTTGATGGTTAGCAGGTCTCCCCTTGTGTAAGTGAGTCGTGTAAGGTCTCCAAAGACGGACGAAAAACACAAAAATAAAAACAATACTAGAGAGCGCGTTACCGAGGAGACCACACTGGTAGGTAATTTTCCTCTGTTTTCAGGCAAATGGGTTTCTTGTACCGACTGGATAGAGCATCTGCCTCACAGTTCTGAGGACCCGGGTTCAAATCCGGCCTCGCCTGTGTGGAGTTTGCATGTTCTCCCCGTGCCTGTGTGGGTTGTTTCCGGGTACTCCGGTTTCCTCTCACATCCCAAAAACGTGCATGGTAGGTTAATTGAAGATTCTTAATTGTCCATAGGTTTGAAGGTGAGTGCGAATGGTTGTTTGTTTATGTGCCCTGCGATTGGCTGGCAACCAGTTCAGGGTGTACCCTGCCTCCTGCCCGCAGTTAGATGGGATAGGCTCCAGCATACCCGTGACCCTAGTGAGGATAAGTGGTGTAGAAAATGGATGGATCGATGGATTCTATTTTTTCACTAAAATAACAAGCAAATTCATTTACAATATCTGCTGTTACGAGTTCTGGAGCTATCTGATTTGGGGGAGTTGTGAGCTTGGCAACCACAGCAAACAGAGTGAGAGTATTGTTGAGGTCAAAGTATTGCTGTCTAGCTCTGATGTACTCTTGGTTCAAATTACAAAGACTTTGTCTGTAGAGGTTGTAGTCAATTTGGACTTCAGTTTTTATCCACTTAAGTTCTGTTTTTCTACACTTAGATTTAGAGGTCTTTACCATCAGGGAACATTTCCTCCCCAGAAGAGGCTGATGACATCTTCCTCACGTCAACATTTTTAACAGCTCAACACTAACCAACTGGAAAGGCAGAACCACGAAAGCCAACTTGCCACTACTGAGCGTAGTATTTTAGGTAAGTTATTAATAATGAATCAATCTCAATGTTGAAGTATTTTAAGGTACAACTTATTCTACTGCGCAAAGTCGACATGTACAGTGGATATAAAAAGATTGCACATCGCTGTTCAAATGCCATGTTTTTATGATGAAAAAAATTGACCAAGATAGGGCTGGGCGATATGTATATAGTATAGTATGTATATATAGTATGTAGGCTTTACATGGTCAGGATTTTTGGGGCCGATCACCGAGTTTAAAAAAAAAAAAAAAAAAAAAAAAAAAAAACGATAACCAATCCGATCACAAGATGGCGGAATGTGTCTATTTAAATGACCTGTTCATTTACTGTATATACTTGTGTACTTAATAGCTCAAAAAATTATATTTACAATAATTAATGTATCTTTGTTACTCTATTTATGCCAGTGAGGCATAGTGACATAAATGAATGGTCTTCTATTAGATGGCAGGAGGTAAATACAGTAATTATTGTATCTGCTTTTTGTGACATTTCTGTTTGTTGGTGTGCCGTGGGATTTTTCAATTGTAAAATATGTTCCTTGGCTCCATAAGGGTTGGAAATCACTGCTCTTGTCAGATCGTGTATTCTCATCAGTCAGGTCAAACCAACATTACATGACTGAAATTATGGGTGCTAACTTACTGAAATTAATGACTATTTTTAATTAAATTACTTCACCCACACTGAAACTTTAGCACATGATTCGACAGAACAGTGGCATGTTTACGTCCAACTGTTCGTGCTAGCAGTAGCTTGCTGCTGCTTCATTGGCCGTCAGAACCTCGTCTAAAGACACGCGACAATGCTAAAAATATACTAGCTTTAGGATTCAAATATACTGTACACGCGGCGACATGAACGGAACAGAGGATAGGACCCAAAAATGCACGACTCCAAAACAAATGGACAGTTTCCAAAAAGAGAGAGGTTTAATAGACGGGAATAGGTCGGTACACAGGCAGGCAATCCAAGAAAGGCAACAGTATCCAAAAACATGAGGCAAAGAGGCGAGGTCAATAATCGGAACAGGGTCAAGTCTTACTGTGAGTCTGTGACGTGGAAACAAGGAATGCTGGAACGCGACGACAAGGTACAACGAACTGACGACGAGAGGGAATGAGACACGAGGTTAAATACAAGGGGTAATTAGGGTGAACGAGGCACAGGTGGTGAAGATGCTCACAGGAGCAGGTGTGTGTGAAACAGGGGGAAGACAAAAACCGGAACACACACCCATGATACGCGGAGTAAATGTCTTTTGCGGCGAATTATGACATTAAAGCCGATCAGCCGATCAGCATAAATCAGAATCAGAATCATCTTTATTTGCCAAGTATGTCCAAAAAACACACAAGGAATTTGTACCCGGTAGTTGGAGCCGCTCTAATACGACAACAGACAGTCAATTGACAGAGAACACTTTTGAGACATAAAGACATTGACAAAAAAAAAAAAAAAGTGTCACTGTCACTAAAATGCTAAATATCGGCCGATACCGATCAGCCCGATAAAATCGGTGTAAAGTCTAATAGTATGTATATAGTACCAGTAAAAAAGAGAGCACACACTAAACAAACAAAAACCTACACAAGGCTATAATGCAAGTAACCTGGACAGTTCTGCGTAGGTGTTCCACCAGACACCGTTGGCGGAGGTAAAGATGGACCAAGGGGATTCAGAGGTTAGTTTCCCGGGAAGAAAACACCAGTGGCTGATAAGCAGTCTAAAAGCAGAAATACCTGTGGCAGAGCTGACAAGCAAATTGTGGCCATACTCCACCTAGGGGAGATGGGAGGACCAAGATGACTGGTGCTGGTGGCAGATGCATCGGAGAGCGGCTCCCAGGTCCTGATTAACCATTAACAGCCATTAGACACAGGGTGGTATTCTATCCTGAATCCGAGGCACCCACCTCTACTTCTTCTTGGCTGACGTGATGATTAGGTGGACAGGAGGAGCTTCCAGAAGACTTTACCACTGCAGCCAAGGTGATCAGAGAGGCAGGCAGGAGAGTACCTGGTGTATCTTCTGGCAGGAAAGGAGAGAAGGAGACTTGCTGGTGGAACCTCACAGTACAGGAAATCTTACAAGGAAAAAAGTTAGCTAAGAAGAAGTGAGAGGACCGAGGAGAGGCGAAAGAAATACATTGAGATGCGACATAGGGCAAAGGTAGAGGTGGAAAAGGCCAAACAAGAGGGATATGATGACATGTATGGCAGGTTGGGCACTAAAGACGGAGAAAAGGATCGATACAGGTTGGGCCGACAGAGGGATAGAGAGGGGAAGTATGTGCAGCAGGTTAGAGTGATTAAGGATAGAGATGGAAATATGTTGACTGGTGACAGTAGTGTGCTAGATAGATGGAAAGAATATTTTGAGGAGTTGATGAATGAGGAAAATGAGAGAGAAGGGAGAGTAGAAGAGGCAAGTGTGGTGGACCAGGAAGTGGCAATGATTAGTAAGGGGGAAGTTAGAAAGGCATTAAAGAGGATGAAAAATGGAAAGGCAGTTGGTCCTGCGGTGAGGTGTGCTGTAGGTGTAACAGACGAATTTAAGGTGGAGGTGGGACTGCATCAGGGATGAGCCCTGAGCCCCTTCCTGTTTGCAGTGGTGATGGATAGGCTGACAGATGAGGTTAGACTGGAATCCCCGTGGACCATGATGTTTGCAGATGACATTGTGATCTGCAGTGAAAGCAGGGAGCAAGTGGAGGAACCGTTAGAAAGATGGAGGCATGCACTGGAAAGGAGAGGAATGAAGATTAGCCGAAGTAAAACAGAATATATGTGCATGCATAAGAGGGGTGGTGTGGGAAGAGTGAGGCTACAGGAAGAAGAGATAGCAAGGGTGGAGGACTTTAAATGCTTGGGGTCAACCGTCCAGACCAATGGTGAGTGTGGTCAGGAAGTGAAGAAAGGATTGGATTAAGTGCTATATTAAAGTCACCACCAATAATAGTTGAATTACCTGACAAATTGGTCGATGGGGAAAAAATGAGTGAAAAAAGCTGGATCATCATTATTATGTATTATTTGTTAAATATAGTTGCCTAAACAAATATGTAATCAGCCTTCTGGGTCAGTTATTTTGCTATTTAATGTAAAAAGTAGTCTATTATGAGACTCCTCTTTGTCTGCTGTTATAGCCAGCTGAAAAAGTCTGATTGAAATTTAATCCGGGTAAATTTTCCTCTGTTTTCAGACAAATGGGTTTCTTGTACCGACTGGATAGAGCATCTGCCTCACAGTTCTGAGGTCCAGGGTTCAATCCCTGACCCCGCCTGTGTGGAGTTTGCATGTTCTCCCTGTGCCTGCGTGGGTTTTCTCCGGGCACTCCGGTTTCCTCCCATATCCCAAAAACATGCATGGTTGGTTAATTGAAGACTCTAAATTGTCCATAGGTGTGAATGTGAGGGCGAATGGTTGTTTGTTTATATGTGCCCTGCGATTGGCTGGCAACCAGTTCAGGGTGTACCCCGCCTTCTGCCCGATGATAGCTGGGATTGGCTCCAGCACTCCAGCGACCCTTGTGAGGATAAGCGGCTCAGAAAATGGATGGAAGGGTTTATTGTATTTGTGTTGGAAATTGCTCTTTTGTAGAGTAATTCAGGAGACAATTTTGTCTTTATAGCTTTTTTATTTAATACATTTTTATTTAATACAAAGAGCTATTTACATGACGAACAAAATGAGTCAGGGAGAAAGAAGCGGGAGAGGAGAGGAGGAGCTGGTCGGCTGTCCTCATGCTCTTAGCAAGCCCCCACACTCTCTCTGAACCCAAAACGGAGGAAAAAAAAAAAAACAGATAAGGAAGGTCCTTCAGTCAGATTCAATAAATTTCCATCAGGACATTCCTACCAGCTACCCAGCCAGCTGTTTTAGCCTGCTTGGGAATGTCCTTGAATAAGACAAAAACAAAGGCTTGCTGCTTTTAGCAACGCTCGACATCTCAGAGAAGTTACAGAGTTATGGACCAATAAAAGAATACATTATAAAGGAAATGCATTAAACCTTAAATATCTTGCCAACTCATGAAAAGATCAGTTTTTAATTTTGTGATATAATCCGTAGTCACTGATGGTGTAGTGGTACACTCGCCTGACTTTGGTGCAGGCAGCGTGGGTTCAGTTCCCACTCAGTGACATTATGAATGTGAGTGCGAATGGTTGTCCGTGTCTGTATGTGCCCTGCGACTGACTGGCGACCAGTTCAGGGTGTAGTCCGCCTTTGGCCTGAAGTCCGCTGGGGTAGGCTCCAGCGCCCCGCGACCCTAACCAGGATAAGCGATGTTGAAAATGGATGGATGGCTTGCTTTCATGGCTCTCTTTCCCACTCGTTCTTCTTTTTAGTCCAGTATATCTTTCAGACCCGAGTTCAGACACGACTGCGTCATCAAGTACATAGTAGACCCCAGACTATAATAACACATTAAACCGTAGTTACTGTATCTTTACTGTTAATGCCAACTTCCATATATCTGCTACTGAAGAATTTTAACTTCTGCAGGGGTGTTAATAAATGTTTTTTCTTTTTAAACATTTCCCTCAATCATATCGTACTCAGCGTCATTGTGACGCTTACGTACTTACTACCATATCATGTGAAATTCTTGGACATTATTGCATTAGACATTCCTATATTGGTCATACTCTGCACCCCACGAGACATGCACCATTTCTTCCTAAACTTTAATCCATCCTCCGTCGATCGTAAACTCGCACACGCGCCCAGTCGTAAAGCCCCCCCCCCCCCCCCCCAGCAGGGACACCCGTGTCCTGTCATAAACAGTTTGATACCATCGCCCTGCAATTTCATGGCTCTGGGGCAAAGAAGGACTTCACAGATTCTTATGTCAGGCATGGCTCCAGGAAGCATTAACTAGTCAATCAACCTGAATTAGGAGACAGAAAGCAAATACGTAAACCTTCTCAAAATTTACTTGCCAGAGAGATGGGAAAAAAAATCCTCTTTGTCCTCTCTGCTCTACTGCTGAATCTGGGGAGACAACCAAACAGATTAATCCTCACACCATATAAGACATTCTCAAAGACAAGTACTCCACATAATTTCCCTTGTACATTATGCAAATTAGGCAATGTCTCATGGCGTATGTAGCTGGTCATTATAAACACCCTAACTCCCTCTATTCTCATCTATCGTATTTTCCCTTCCAACATAGCTGGCAAATCACTATGCTAAGTAGCGAATCAATTTAACACCACTGGCACCTCCTCCCTCTTCTGTGAATGGAAAGCATTGCATTCACTATACTGTATTACTATTGTAGGATGTATTACAGTCCCTTTAGTGATTTTCTTAATCCGGTTTGCCACAAACAGGAACTTCTATGTATATCTACTTACAAAAAATACAGACTCTCTTTACATGACAAATATGCTCTTCCCTCATTACTTCACTTTATTATCCCTACTTACAGTCTTCCGGCCGCTTACTTGTGTGCCACTCCGTAAAAACGACTCCCTCTGAACACACAAGTTAAGACATCTTTCATCGCAACATACGTCAAAGCTCTTCTTCTAGGCACAAACAAGACTAGAGCCATCATATGCGTTAATGTGCTTCTAACGATCCTCTATCATTTCAAGTGCTCCCTAAACAATACATTTAAAATCCCTGATCCAACATGCATTAACAACTCATTTCCCAAGTTCTCCCTACTAACTGAGCTCACCGCAAAGCCCTTTACCCACTTTCTAACGTCATTGTCATCACACGAGTCGAATATTAAACTTCCTTGCTTTTTTATGTCAATCCCTTCGGTACTACCCTAAAGTAATTCTGTAACGCTGACTATTATCTTTCGCATTCCCCCTTTCCGACTTCCAAAACTCCTTTACATCACTTTTAGCCACATCCAGGCCATCCATCGAAAACATTTAGCCAGCTTGCTGCGACTGTTGTCTCTCCACGCACACTCATGTCACTCGTAACACACTAAAATACAGTCGTCCACTTATTATTTTCCACATCACCCAGATACCATACACACCATCTCAGACAGGAACTTGCATGCCAATCATTCAAACTCCGCGTGCAGCCCGAAGCGGACCGGGAACGCCTTGTCTTACAGCAGCCCTCTCTGATCGGGTTGTAAAGGTGCCATAACACATCCGCGGCTCCACAAATTCCTTTATTCATACACCGAAGCCTTTTCTGACAACAAAAACATCCGGTACTGTTTTCAGGCTGCTTCTCCGGGCACGCAGAACCGCGGCTGGTCCGCTCCACCAACCCGGAAGTAAAAACCCACAACGCAACTCTGCCGTGATCACATCCACCAGGCACACGGCTTAATTGATCTATTATTTAATTTATCTTCCAGAATATCGTGTGCATACCTATGTATCCACACAATACGTATACTTTATCTATTTATGTAATAAATATAATGGGTACCCTTTAAAGCGCTTTATAAATATTTACATATAAAATTCCTATAATTTTATTTATCATCGTTCTAGGGTTGACTTTATATTGAGTACGCCGCGTCCTCTTTTACACAAGGATAGGATTCGCGCCATCCAGAAAAAGTGTCGACAATCATTAATAGGTACCTTTTTCCTTGGACTGGGACTAACATATCGGTTTAGTTCATTACTACGACATCATTCGGGCATCGGCCCATCTCAGTGTGTTGCAGCACCCTCTTCGTTGTAGGGCCAACACTGAAATTCAGACATATATTACAAGAAACACAAAACTCTTTTACCTTACGCAGAAGATCAGGGTGCCACCAAAAGGGCAGCTTGTTCAGTATTGTCACATAACTCTCATGTGTCGGGGCATGTGCTTCCTCAACCACTAACCGCATGAACTTTCCTGTAGGTAACACCAGTCTCCTAGGGCATCTCGTCGGGCCAAACCACAGCTTCTCCTTGTCGTCATACTCAGCATCTTTCTTTTGCCACTTACGTTTGTCTTCCTCTGGCGCCGCCTCTTGGATGTCGCTCACTACATCAACCGTTACTGTAGGGAGAAAGTCAATCAAATGATCCTCTTTAACAACATGATTACCTTCAGCATCCGTTTGATAGCCTGATACTTTTTTAGCCGCGGCATCAGCCGCATCATTAATAAATAGTAGCACTCTGACCTTCAGATAACTCCAGCGCCCTGCACATGGCCAGCAGTTCTGCAGCTTGAGTTCTGCAGCACAAAAATCATTTGTGGACCAAAGCGTTTGGAAGTCAGAATTTTGGTCTCCGCGATGTCTGCAGCGGCCTCTTGTTTACAGGGGTACTACGGCACATTAACAAAAGCAGTCGGGTCTACCTCGAACGTTTCTGGAGTCATGGATGTACGTAGTCCCCCATCGGCAGGGCCCTCGGACCACAGTGAGTCCGGCAGCGAGTTCAACAGCTGCCACACCTTGCTTCCCTATGTAAATACCTTTACTATTGAGCATCCAGTTTTCATCCTGTATTGACTTAAAGGCTTCTCTGTAAACCAAATCGTCAATTTTATCATAGTACAGTGTGAGATGGAGGGGATCGATCGGAGGGCTGTAGGAGGCAAGAGAGTCGATCCAGGGCTTCCACCGCAGGAAGGCCGAGTAGACGCCGCCTCCCGCCTTTTGTTTCTGGTTGAAGTCGGGCCCAATAAATGTCAGCCGTCGCTTCCGGGAGTTCATGTTGCACCATGTTCCATCTGGCGGACAATTTCCGTCTACAGTTCAACACGGTCCCATCTGGGAACTGTATCGTCAGTCCGTCCGGGCTGCAAAGGATAGTAGTTTTGGTTTTGATAAGCAGATCTCTGCCCATCAGATTCACTGGTTTCATCAGGACAAACTGATGTTCATGTGTCTGTCCAGCAATTTCAGTCTTTAATGATGTCGAAATCGGCAGACTCATGGGCACCCCTGCAAAGCTGATTAAGGTGGTCGTCTTCCCTGAGTGGTTGGATGCGGGAAGTGGTTAACATAAAGATGAATATGTGGCACCTGTGTCCACTAGCATGTGGATGTCCGTCTTGTCCACCTTAGCCGAGATAAGAGGCTCTGCCTTTCCTCTGTCCCCAGGCTTCCCTATTGGTAATTGTCCTTGTCGCAGTAGAACTGGCTAGATGGCTGTTGTTGCTGTGGAGCCTGCTGCGGATGCTGTTGCCAGGGTGCCGGGCTGCGTCCACCTCTGCCGCATGTAGCTCTGTAGCCTCCTCTTTGAGGTGGTGCCCCTCCGTGTTCCACTGGAGGTCGCTGTTGCATCAGTGGGGTACATTGACGATACCAGTGTCCATGCTGACCACAGTTGAAGCATGCTTGGTTCGGTGGAGGTCGGCGAGCGCTTCCTGTGCCCCCGTTGGTAGATCCTCTACCACGACTCCTGCCTCGTCCCCCAGTTGACCCCTGCTCCTTCCACATCTGCTTTTCTGCATCCATTTTTTCCCCTTTTTTAAAAAAAAATTACTTATTTTTATTTCGTGCTACACTTTCAGCATGTCTAGCATGATTCATGAACTCATCCAACCCTTGAGTGGCCAGGTTTAAACCATGTTTCTTAATCCACTCTTTTACTTCTGATCTCATTCCATTTCAATGATATGTACTAACCAGTTGTTTCATATCACGGCACCACTCTTCTGTCTCTTTTGTAGGGTGTTAAGCTTTCCACCTTTCACACGCTCTTCTTTTGACCAAGGTCTGTAAACAAGAATTGTACTACCTTTTCTGCCTCCTTCACCTTTATATGCAGGATTTGCCACTTCGATCGTGGGATACAAGTCCCCTTCAGTTAATCTTGCAATTTGGGAGAGGTGTCTGGACTTAATACTCCACCCATAATTCTGCTCCAATTTTACCTCTTGTATGTGCTGGTCTGGCTGGCAGAGGCGAATAAAGGCTTATCACATTCTTGTTTACAGAAAGTGGAGGTGAGCCAGTATATGCTGGAGGCTTCTCCTCCCCCGCAGGGCCAGATAAGAGAGGAGCAGAGGCCTTAGGTGCCCCTCCCTGTTGTCTGCGTTCCTGTTGCGTCTCATTGTCTTCATTTCTTATAAACAATCTTTGTTTATCATCTAACTGACCTTTTCTCCGTTTTTTGTTTGTTGTCAGTGGCCACTTTTCGGGCCTGGGCCAATTGTAACTTCAAAAGTTGTTCCTGCATGTCCTTTACCTCGTCTGATGATTTGTGGTGTCTGTCGACAAAAAGTTTAAAATGGTGAGACACATAACGATTAAACGAGCTAGCTCCCCCTTTCATGAGATCCGGGTCCTTAATAAATTCAGTCCTAACTTAAGCTGGCAATGTGTCAAGCAAAGCAATTCTATAAATAACATTTCCCTCCCTAAGACGGGAGGGATGCGACCCTGTCGTATCTGTCCAAATACTTGGACAGATTAAATTTTCGAAATGAGAACTGGGATCCGGATATGAGAGGTTTGAAGTACGGGAGCTTCAGCACTGTCAGCAAGGAGGACGGGAACATGTCACGGATGACCGCAAACACTGGAGGAGCAAAAGGGGGCAAGTAAGATTTCAGGTTTGAGATTATTATTATTATTATTATTATTATTATTATTATTATTCAGACCAAACCGTGTCAAAATATCATCCGATTGATGAACCGAAATGCAACAGGCGCAAATCAATCTCACTACGTCAACACACGCCTATGCTATCCGTCAACTTTTGCAGCGCCAAGATCCACATTTCACCGACAGCAACCAGTCCGGGCAGCCGTTTCTGTAAAAACTAAAAAAAATTAATGCCACTTGTACACTGGGGGCTCGTCCGGGATTGATGGGAGTTTTACTTCCCCTGTGTTTTGAGCGGCTCCCTCGACCGGCAAAGCCGGATAAAGGGAAGTCACTGGGGGGCCGCTCTTGGGAAGGTCCGTAATTGGATTTAGTGGGTCAATTTGTCGGTCTTTTTCGCCGAACAGCTGCCATGGCTGTGGACACCGCACATATCTCGTGAACATTTCTCCTCAATTTTTCATTGTCTTCTATTTTCTTATTCAAATCTCTTTTCTCCATCCACCCTGCAGTGTCCAACTTTTCCTTTTTCTACTTTGCCCACACACTTCTACAACCCCAATTCAATGAAGTTAGGGCGTTGCTATTTTCAAATCATGTTCAACCTACATTTAATTGAAACACTACAAAGACAAGATATTTAATGTTCAAACTGATAAACTTTATTGTTTTTAGCAAATAATTATTAACTTTGAATTTTATGGCTGCAACATGTTCCAAAAAAGCTGGGACAGGTGGAAAAAAAGACTGAGAAAGTTGAGGAATGCTCATCAAAGACCTGTTTGGAACATTCCACAGGTGAACAGGCTAATTGGGAACAGGTGGGTGCCATGATTGGGTATAAAAGGAGCTTCCCTGAATTGCTCAGTCATTACAAGCAAAGATGGGACGAGGTTCACCTATTTGTGAACAAGTGCGTGAGAAAATAGTCGAACAGTTTAAGGACAATGTTCCTCAATGTACAATTGCAAGGAATTTAGGGATTTCATCATATACGACCCATAATATCATCATAAGGTTCAGAGAATCGGGAGAAATCACTGCATGTAATCGGCAAGGCCGAAAACCAACATTGAAAGCCCTTGACCTTTGATCCCTCAGGCAGCACTGCATCAAAGACCGACATCAATGTGTAAAGAATATCACAACATGAACTCAGGAACACTTCAGAAAACCAATGTCAGTAAATACAGTTCGGCGCTACATCCGTAATTGCAACTTGAAATTCTACTATGCAAAGCAAAAGCCATATATCAATAACACCCAGAAACGCCACCGGATTCTCTGGGCCCGAGCTCATCTAAGATGAACTGATGCAAAATGGAAAAGTGTTCTGTGGTCCGACGAGTCCACATTTCAAATTGTTTTGTGAAATTGTGGACATCGTTTCCTCCGGGTCACAGATGAAAAGAACAATCCGGACTGTTATGCTATGGACGCAAAGTTCAAAAGCCAGCATCTGTGATGGTATGGGGCTTTGTTAGTGCCAATGGCATGGGTAACTTACACATCTGTGAAGGCACCATTAATGTTGAAAGGTACATACAGGTTTTGGAGAAACATATGCTGCCATCCAAGCAACATCTTTTTCATGGACACCCCTGCTTATTCTAGCAAGACAATGCCAAACCACATTCTGCACGTGTTACAACAGCGTGGTTTCGTAGTAAAAGAATGCGAGTACTAGACTGGCCTGCCTGCAGTCCAGACCTGTCTCCCATTGAAAATATGTGGCGCATTATGAAGTGTAAAATACCACATCGGAGACCCCGGACTGTTGAACAGCTGAAGCTGTACATCAAGCAATAATGGGAAATAACTACCTACAAAGATTGAATGATGCCCATTTGCCGGTGGCGCCAGACGCTGTCTCCACATTCTTGCTTCTCATAAAGTTTACAGCAACCCTTTGTAGCCATTGTTGTCTCCAACAGATGTTCCCTGTGGCCTCCACATGCACCTTGCTGGGAGCTTTCCTGCATCACACCCCCACCCCCTTATCTGATTTAAATTTTATCCTCCTGCAATAAAGCTGGATGTTTACGCACAAACGAGTTACACAATAAAACCATATATCACATTACTTGCAATTATATGTTCAGTAGTGATGCGCAAATGATACCGAGGCTTTTGAGCTTGTGTCGGTCTTACTCAAGCGGAGTGATTCAAAACCCTGTGTCGGAGCTTGTATCAAAACACCAGTGTCGTGTTTCACTTCGCAGTTCATTCCTTCAAAATGTTTCGAAGCTTTTCATTGGCTCATAGTCTTGGCTCATGGCGTTTCACTGCATTCTGAGCCAATGACAGCTTGACAGGTTTGACAGATTTGATGTGCGTGGTTTGGTGCCATACGAGCTATATAAGATGCATCGTTATGCTTCAAAATGGGGTACTGAGGAGATAGAGATTTGGGGACTGAGATTAGATAAACCCTTAACCAACA
Source organism: Phycodurus eques (assembly GCF_024500275.1). Classification (NCBI taxonomy): domain Eukaryota; kingdom Metazoa; phylum Chordata; class Actinopteri; order Syngnathiformes; family Syngnathidae; genus Phycodurus; species Phycodurus eques. The sequence continues at coordinate 5,724,811 of NC_084526.1, forward strand.
TTTAACCCTTAATATAATTTGCAATTATTCTTTGGGTTTAATTGCAAATGAAATGTGTTTTAGAGTACAGACTTTTACAGACTTTTCTGAACTTTTATTGCTGTCATGGGAAACAGTGTCAGTGCTTCAGTCGTGCTCTTTGGAGGTTGCTATGGCTTCAGTTGTCCACCAGATGTCACCTTCACTGAAGCCTTGAAGCTTTGAATCTTTTTCAGCACAATTGTTAAGGCGTCCTTATACTCCCGCGCTCGCGCGGCCGACAGCGCCCGCATTGCATTATGTGACTGACTCATTGGGCTGCGCGGCCCCTATGCGGCACTTGACGCGAACACGGCAAAAATTGTTGCTGCGCGTAGAATGCCGAGGAGATCATCTCTCATGATTGGTCCGTTTCTGTCACATGCTATGATGACATACTCAGCGTTCCCCTTGGTTCCACATACCACTTATGCCACCACATTCTTGATTGATTAAACGTATCATCTGGTCATCTTGGTCAATTTGTTCTAGCAGGTACTGGTCGCCATTGTTGTTGCTTTGTTCCTTGTTCTGGAAAGGATAGGAAAAACGGCTACCGGAAATGGTCATAAAATGCAGAGGAAACTCCACCCTGTGGTGTGCTAACCAATACCAGCCGTAGCGACACGCCTGACTTGGAGGAGAACTGCAGCACATTTTCAAAACAGCGCGCGTGGGTTGGGCTCAGTATAAAGGCAAACTGCGCATGGGATAGCCGCAGTGACGTCAGCGCGGTCGCTGCCCGCGCGGGTATAAAGAAGTGTACTTTAGGAAAGCCTCAATGCTTCACTTACCCACCACTAATGTTCAGAAACATACTTAAACTGTTGTACTATTTAATCACACAGTTGTTCACAAAAAGTGGAGAACCTCAACCTTTTTTTTTCCCACTCCCCAGTGCATAGTAACCATAATAGAGTCGTAGGTATATACAAGGAATGCATAGTAACCATAATAGAGTCGTAGGTATATACAAGGAAATCCTCACCTCTTGTCTGCGCCACTTCGCCGCAGCACTGCGGCGGCTGCGAGATTTAGTTCTGTTGCTGGCTGTTGAAGTCCTGATGGCCATAGGAAAAATAGTTGGCACTGCACCTGGTTTGAGCCTCGGCTTCTGTATCCAATGCTTTCTGCTAAGCCTTTCTCAAAACACGGCGGTTCGAAGTGATCAGCACAGTTTGGAATTCTTGCGAGGCATCCATAGCTGACCACGTTTCTTCCCCTGTCGATTGACTTTCCCTATCCGCTGGTCACGTATTCCTTTTTCACTTGGAAAGCCAAAAAAAACCTTTTGCCACTGCCTGAACCATTTGTACAACCAAATGCCACACAATAAACCATTGTGACATCGTTAAATCATACGACAACAAAATATACAAGGACGGGAACAACAGCATTAAACAATAGCACACAATGCAGAATGAACAGGATGTTTGGGTTGTGTGACGTCACAGCGCCGGAAGGAGACAACGAATGGAAGGCCCTGGATGCAAAAAGCAGAAGGCGCATATTCTGCATCATATTTATCGATTTAACTGCTGTATATCTGCTTTATAGTCACTTCAAAGTGGCAGATGTGGTTTGTAAAGGGGTTTTAGAGTTATCAAGAAACATTAAAAAATCTTTGTCCTCTGACCTTTAAATTAAAATGGTGTGTGTGAATTTCCAAAATGAACTCAACACAAGATTTGAGGCTGTGTTCTTTTTGAAACATTGTGACTGAAAGGTTTGTTATCATATGTAGATTTCAGCATTTAAAATAAGCATGTTGTATCATGTTTCACAGGGGCCACCCCATTAGATTTGATTCAAATTGATTCAAACCAAACTGTTTCACTGCCTTGGATGTGCCAGGTGGCTTTATGTCATCTCCAACTGGTAAACACCATTAAGTGCACATTTGGTCCACTTCACACCCCCACTGTGGGCCCCGCTTACATCAACATGCCCACTTCATCAGCAGCCAGTGTCCCTCCATGTGTGATACGATCCCACAGGGACACACTGCCATGGGCACATTCTCACAAGTGACAGCAACTGTTGCTGACACTGTGTCATCATGCATTTTCCTGTCCTGCTTGTTGTGTCTCTTCACATCAAATGAACAGTGGAAGTCATCTGTCATCCTGAAAGTAACCATCATGGTGCAGATGGTTACTTGTAACTCAAATTATTGAAATTAATGGAAATGTCATTAATCTCTTACACCCTTTTTTTGTTTGTTTGTTACTTGTTTTAATAAAGAACAAAATAGCACTGTATTGTAAAATTAAACTATAATATAAATATAATATATAAACCAAAAACTGGTTTTAACACACATACGTAACAGAGGTGGGACCAAGTCATTGCAAGGCAAAGGTAAGTCTCTAGTCTTTGTCCTCCAGTCCCGAGTCAACTCCCAAGTTGAGACAGGCATCTCCTGAGTTGAAGTCTCAAGTCCTACACTTTGAGTTTTGAGTCCTTTCGAGTCATTTTACCATCAAAATAAAAATCCATCCATCCATTTTCTATACCGCTTATCCTCAATATGCTCACGGGCATGCTGGAGCCTATCCCAGCTGACTGTGGGCGAGAGGCGGGGTACACCCTGAACTGGTCGCCAGCCAATCGCAGGGCACATAGAAACAAACAACCACTTGCACTCACATTCACACCTACGGGCAATTTAAAGTCTTCAATTAACCTACGCTGCATGTTTTGGGGATGCGGGAGGAAACCGGTGGAAACTCCACACAGGCAGGGCCGGGATTATATATATATGTATATATGTATATGTATATGTATATGTATATACATATACATATATATATATATATATATATATATATATATATATATATATATATATATATATACATATATATATGTATGTATATATATATATATATATATATATATATATATATATATATATATATATATATATACATACATATATACATATATATATATATATATATATAACCATGGTTCATCTAGCACAATCCTGCTATATTGCAGATTTTACTATTGTTTTTTTTAGATGTACAGTGGAATGAAAAAGTAAGTGAACTGTTAGGCTACTGATTCTCCAAGAGGTAATCAAAGTCAGGTCCCTAGAGTGTCAGATAAAGACTTACAGAAATCACTGCCACATGCCGACATTTCGGTTGACAAATCTACCACACATAAAACATTAAACAAGAATGAGGTTCATGGGAGAACACCAAGAGGAAGTCATTGCTGTCTAAAAAAACAACAACAGTGTCGTATGTTTGACATTTGTTAAAGAGCACTTGGATGTTCCACAGCACTACTGGCAAAATGTTCTGTGGACAGATGAAACTAAAGTTGAATTTTTGATGGTGGCATGGCGCAAGCTTGCCCATATTGCCGGTGGTTGCTAAGTGACTAAACACGAAGTAGCCTGGTGCTTTTTCCCACTGTTTTGGACGTAAAGTAGGCCGCAGCTCGGGAATATGTACAGGTCACTAAGGAGTTGAAGATGTGATACAAGTGACTATGCTGTGTTTTATTTTAAACTAACATTTTTATTGCTAAAAATGCTAAATGCTCACACATTTCTACCACTTTCAACCAACCTGGTACATTCAAAGTAGTGGAGATCTCCGTCCATCGCTGTGCACATTTGTCTTTTGTTCCAGAGCTCAAGACAAGTGGGACACTGCATTAATATTCATTCACATCACACACTGTTGTTCATGACAAAGATATGTGCATTTGAACAGTTTTTTTTAGGGTGTCAACTGACTATCACTGAGACATAGAGATACAAGCAACAAGACATTTGACTAATGTAAAGATGCATTGAAAATGTGCAAATGTGTTGGCAATTTCCAGAGGCACTCCTCACACGCTTAAAAATATTAAATTACATAAGACCAGTTTGAGACAGTACAAGAATGCCATCTAGAGGAGTTGAGAAGGTTTCAATCTCACAAGCATGATGCAGGTTTTGTTTTATACCATGAGATACTGTCTGTATGAAACATTGATGAAATAAAGCATTTGTTCAGAGTGATCCTAGTGTTTCAATAGAACATAGCACTCAATGGGTAACATGACTTTTCCCCCCCCCCTGACTATAGTTCTTCATATTCATTCTTTTAATCTTCCTGGCTGAGCTGGCAGCTGCCATCCTGGCTTTCTTCTTCAGGGAGCATGTAAGTAGTAGTGGTAGTCTTTGGATCAATTCACTTTTACGGAGAGCAGTGAACAAAGAGTTCACGACACTAACTACACAGTATATACAGTATGTATACATTGGTTGTGTATATATAAATGTATAAAGTGTTTGAGGTCAAGTGGCCAAGTATATTTGTTTTGTTTGTTAATCAGAATCAGCTCAATTGGTATGTTGGTATGTGACAAGACACACAAGTAATTTGCCTCCTTGTGTGCCTTGTCTTGTAACCCATTCCTGTTACTTTTTGTCTGCTCATTTAACCAGAGAGTATTTCACACGGGAGCTAAAACACCACTATCAAGGTTATAGCACCACTGAAGTCTTCACCTCTACATGGAACACCATCCTGACCATAGTACAGCATCTTTTTTGTTTTTAAATCACCTTTTCAATTAGTCTACTTTGCGCTCAACCATCCCCTGTATTTCTTGATTACAGTTTGACTGTTGTGGTGTCAGTGGCCCTGAGGACTTCGATGTGGGTCTCTTCAGGCTCCTCAACCCCAACAAGATGACCCCTGATGCTTGTTGCCAGGGGAGCAGCTACCAAGGACACATGGCGCAAGTCAGCATGTTGCAGTGTGTCAGTGGAAACCCTGCCTTTCAGAACAACAAGGTCAGTGTATAGATACTGTTTGTCAGTGGCTTCTGAGACAATGGGGAGTATCTGAAATGAAGAAGAAATGGTACAATACTGGCGAAACGATGATAAACAGCATTTGAATGTCTCTGCTTAGCCACTTTACCTATTTTATCTATCAATCTGCAGCTCTCAATAATTCTATAATTACATAGAATTAAATCTGCCTCACAGTTCTGAGGACCCGGGCTCAAATCCGGCCTCGCCTGTGTGGAGTTTGCATGTTCACCCCGTGCCTGCGTGGGTTTTCTGTGGGTACTCCGGTTTCCTCCCACATCCCCACAATATGCGTGGTAGGTTGATTGAAGACTCTAAATTGCCCGTAGGTGTGAATGGTTGTTTGTTTATGTGTGCCCTGTGATTGGCTGGCCACCAGTTCAGGGTGTACCCCGCCTCCTGCCCGATGATAGCTGGGATAGGCTCTAGCACTCCCGCGACCCTTGTGAGGAGAAGCGGCTCAGAAAATGGATGGATGGATGAAAATGAATGAATGAATAAATCAAAGTTTACTAAGGGTGTATCTTCAATTTGTACCCTCAGAAAATGATAGTACAGTGAACCCTTGCTATTCACGGAGGATAGGGACTTGCTGCGACTTGAGTATCCATGAGTAATTGACGCCCCCATAGTGGTTTGTAAATGCCTATAGATGCCACAGGATGGTGGAAAAGGCCTTCAAATGGAGAGGATAATAAAAAAGGGGTTGTATGATGTCTCAAGGAGTACAAATGATCAGAGTGACTAGATCCAGAGGGGTGTGTTTAAGTTGTAGAACACAGACACACGTATTCCGTTTGAATTTATTTACAAGTTGTCTATTTACTGTGGTGTGTAACAACATAGGTCAAGAATAATCAGAAAGTCTTCAACTCAGGCGTTAACATTGACAGCCCGCAGACCAGAGAAAGAACGAAAAGACCCATAGCAGGGGAGGGAGAGAACAAAAGATAACAGCAGGAAAGTAATGTGAGTTAAAGTTCAGAAATGACCGATAAAGGAAGAGAAAACTGGGAACAAATGTTGCTCTCCAAAATAATTAAAATAGAACGGCCAGAGTCATTTTTGTTTCGAGGATACTTTTCAGTAAGAGCTTCCCACTGAGAGCTCTTCATAAACGGGCATACATGAGTGACGCCATTATAAGACAAAACATAAAAAGTTTTCAGAAAACATAACCTCTAAAACTGCTTAATTGTTAACATTTCATTCATTCATCTCCCATATCGCTTCTCCTCACTAGGGTCACGGGCGTGCTGGAGCCTACCCCAGCGATCTCTGGGCGAGAGGCGGGGTACTATCATGCATGTTTTGGGGATGTGGGAGAAAACCGCCGTACCCGGAGAAAACCCAGGCAGGCACGGGGAGAACATGCAAACTCCACACAGGCGAGGCCGGATTTGAACCCGAGTCCTCAGAACTGTGAGGCAGAAGAGTTAACCAGTCGTCCACCGTGCCGCCGTTGTTAACATTTATTCAATTAAAATATGTAAATTGTTTGAGACTTCATTGTTGTGTCGAGACGCGAAACAAAAAAGGGGAAACTCAAATGTTTATAGTTAAGCACTTTATTTGAACACGTATAACGTTCATTTGTAGTAAATGAGAGAACATTACACCGTTGTACTCATTGATTTGATAACCTGGGAAGCATTTGTAAGATGTGTACCATTCTTTAAAGAAAACCTGAAGAATTCGACAAAACACATTTAATTATATTTTTAATGGGATTCAAATTAAACTGTCAGGCATTTCAGAAAAGCACAATCAATAAACAAAACATAACCCTAAGGAAAATAACAAGATGGTCCTTGTTTAGTCACCTGTCATAGTTGAAAAAACAATATTTCACAAATTCTGCCAGGGTATGTAAACTTATTAGCACAACTGTACATATCAGCAGTCATCCGTATTTGTTTAGTTCTGTGTTACTTGACAGTAATAAATGCCAAAAGGTTTTTGTATTGTAATGAATTAACTCAATTTGTGTGAAGTATTGATTGATGTAAATAAAATGACTAGGCTACTTAGATATATATCACAATAAATAGACACTATATGATCTTCCGGACCATTATTATTATATTATTATATTATTAGAATTATTATTATTTTCATTATTGCAGGGTTGTTACTCTGCAATGATGGATTACTTTGAGACGTACATTTACACAGCAGGAGTGCTCACCCTTGTGGTGCTGAACATTGAGGTATGTGTTCTCTCCATAACAATACTGTTTGGTTTCAGAATCCAAACAAATAATATTCATCCATTTTCTACAATGCGTATTTTCATTAGGCCCGCCCCACACCGAGTGATGTGGCCGAAAGCGATTGAACTGGATAACCATGAAAAACATATACTGTGACTCGGACCTGCAAATTGGGCGATGGTTTGGCCCCTGCACTTATTGATATGAACACTAGATACGCCAGCACGCATAGCAGCCCGGCTAACCGGCATGGCAATGTAGCAGCCATGTTGGAGAGGGCGACGTGCCCATAGAAGGCAATGCACGAACAATGAAATTAAATCATAACTTGCTCATTTCTTAACCAATTTTGACATTTACTTTTTTGTCAACGCCAAAGTGTATGCAATCAATGTACAATATTTTTTCAAAAGTTTTTTTTTAAATGTACATGTGAAAGGCCCTTCCAGTTCCCTTGTCGTAATTGTACGACGTTTTACGCAACCGTCTCCGGAACAATGTACTGGCATCCTTGGTTTTCTTGCCGTCCACACACGTGGAATGCGATGCCCACTTTGACCTCCCAAGTTTAGCGTCGCCGTCAGCACAGAGCTCAAAATGGACATGTCGTATCTACCGATTCATATCTGTGCTTGCACACGTACCAACGAGCTGCAACAGAAAAACTGTGACCCCCGGTGTTCTTTTCAGAAAACACTTCTTTTTGACGCACCACAGATACTAAGTGAATGATTTTTTTATTGGGAAAACAACATGGCGCAATTGAGGAAACCGACAAGAAATAAAAGGACAGAGTGGGGATACAGTATTTTACAGGCTATTGGCAATGATTGCCCAATTCATTGACTGTACTCGGGCATTTCTGTGAACGAGACTCTCCACTCATCACTTTTTAGCCACAAGTACAATTACAGATATAGTTAGATATATTGTCCGTCCATCCATTTTCCGTACCGCTTATCCTCACTAGGGTTGTGGGCAAGCTGGGCTGTTGGGCAAGAGGCGGGCTCGACCATGAACTGGTCGCCATCCAATCACAGGGCACATATAAGCAAACAACCATTCGCACTCACATTCCCACCAAGAGGCAATTTAGAGTCTTCAATCAATCTACCATGCATGTTTTTGGGATGTGGGAGGAAACCGGAGTACCCGGAGAAAACCCACGCAGGCACGGGGAGAACATGCAAACGCCACACAGGCGAGGTCGGATTTGAACCCGGGTCCTCAGAACTGTGAGGCAGTTGTGCTAACCAGTTCCGCCGTGTTGGGAACAACCCAAGTAATCCATACATACAAAGAAAGTAAAACAAATAAGATCAGAAATTAAGTTGTGTGTAATAATGTGAAATGACACAGGGAAAAGGTATTGAACACATGAAGAAAAAAGGCATGGAAAGCCAAGACAGCACCTAAAATCTATCAATAATCAAAGAGCAATCCAGCCCATTGTCAGTGTAAATGAATATCAGCTGTTTCAGTCGTAATTGATGGCCTAGATAAAGGTCTCATTGCCAAGGTGTGAGTCAAGACACATCTCATGATGGGTAAGAGCAAAGATCTGTCTCAAGACCATGGCAAACTTATTGTTGCAAAACATAACGATGAATTTGGTGACAGGCGCATATCTAAGCGTCTGTATGTTCCAGTGAGCACGGTTGGGCCCAATTTTCATAAGTGGAAAGCCAATCATACCACCATAAATTTGCCTCAATAAGGTGCTCCTTGCAAGATTTCTGACAGAGGAGTGCAAAGAAAAATCAGAAGAGTTGTCCAAGAGCCAAGGACCACCTGTGGAGAGTTTCAAAAAGACCTGGAGTTAGCAGGTACTGTTGTCACAAGGGAAACAGTGAATAATGCACTCTGCCGCCATGGCCTGTATGCACCCTCACCACGCAAGACCCCATTGCTGAAAATAACAAGCATGTCAATGCTCGTTTCAAGTTTTCTGAACAACATTTGAACAAGTCCAACTATAACAATATAGTCTATAATCGAATGAGAGCAAAATTTAACTGTTCGGATGCTATAATTCTAACCATGTTTGGAGGAGAAATGGCACTGCATCCTAAAACACTATACCAACAGTAAAGTTCGGAGGTGGGAACATGATGGTGTGGGGCTGCTTTTCAGCAAATTGTACTGTTAAACCTCACATTGTTGAAAGAAGGATGAATGGGCAAATGTACCGAGACATTCTTGACAAAAATCTGCTGCCATCTACGAGAATGATCAAAATGAAACAAGGATGGACATTTAAGTAGGATAATGATCCAAAACATACTGCCAAGGAAACCCTCAATTCGTTTAAAAAAAAAAATAAATAAAGCTGTTAGAATGGCGGAGCCAATCACCTGACTTGAATCAAATCGAAAATCTATGGAAAGAACTGAAACTCAAGGTCCATAAAAGAAGCTCACTGAACCTTCAAGACTGCTTGTGTGGAGGAATGGGCCAAAATCACACCAGAGCAATGTATGCGACTAGTTTCTCCATACAATAGGCGTCTTGAACCTGTCATTGCAAAGAAAGGATTACATGAATGCCACTAGTGCCTGTATTTCTGCACTTGAACATGTCTGATGTCGAATCTGTTGTCAACTGAACCAGATGAAATGTTTCACCCCACAACACGAATACATTAGTGCATATTTGGGTTGAAATTAACGAGAACAGGAATCCCCAGCTATATGCATTGTCACGACACGCTCATTCCACCCTCACATCACAAGTCAGTTTCCTTTGCCAATGTTTGTCTGTCCTTTGTTTGTTTTGTTTTGTTATGTTTTGTTTTCCTGCATTATTTCCCTTATGTAGATTCCCCATGTTAGATCTCATAAGATTTTCTATAAATGTTCACTACCTGCATTGTTGTGTGTGGTTGGGCTCTGGCCGTCTTGTACTCTTTATCAAAATTTCAGAAAGTGTAACAACCTTCAGATTAGAAGACTGATAAAACGGTTTCTCGTCACTTTCCCTAAATTTTATCCACATAAAATGCCCCTTTTATTAGATAAAATAGCTTGATTTATAACGCTGTAATCTAAAATTATGCTAAACCGGAAGTAACGCAGGCGTCGCTTCCAGCTCATTATTTTCTCCTAAATTAATTACATTTTTATGTAACCTATATATGCTACAGTCATTTCACATTATTACACGTAACTAACTAAATAATAACTACGAAATTAAGTCACGTGTAATAATGTGAAATGACACATTATTACATGTGACTTAATTTCTTAGCCTATTTGTTGTACTTTCTTTGTATGTATGGATTACTTGGGTTGTTCCCAACATCTGGTGACATTTTCATGTCAATACCACCTCTGGAAATGTATTTCGTGAGAAAAATGGTGACCATGTTAAATACTTATTTCAGCCGCTGTATACACAGTGGAACCTCGATAGAACAGAACAGATTAATAGGGGCAGGGGGTGGCTCCCATATTACTGTACAGTACAAAATTATTGTTTTGTAGTTTTAGCCTAAAACGCTCAGTATAGTACAAAGTTATTGAAAATAAATATTTAAAAAAGCTTGAAAATGTTTCATATTTTATCCAAACTTACCACGCTGGTGTGCTTGGTCATGGTGACATTGTAGACTCATTGTACAGTACTCATCATAGGTGAGTCGCGTTCATGAGCCGCCAGAAATTTGTGTGCTTCCTAGTTCCAAATCCGTTGCCAAAGGCGAACGGCTTGATAAATAAAAACTGTTACTGTACCAAAAATAGCCTGTTCCGGACTCCAGAGATTTCTGTTTTGTATTTCTCAGTTAACACTGCCACAATGCAGCTCTTTCTCTCTGCGCTGCACAATAGACAATGGAAATAACCATCATGACATCGCTGCCACGTCACTGCCCAACATCCAACATGGCCACCACATAGGCACGGGAGGCACATCTTATGGAATTGTATCTATTTTTTTGTATATCTGTGACCCAGAAATCATTCCGTCAGTCAAATTCTCTGACAGCATTGCGCCACAGCGCCAGTAAACAACAGCGGCTTAACAGACAGATTTTGTCAACGGCAGTCTAAGTGACAAATGGAAACTATTTTTGTACACATTGTGCAGTCCCGACGGTCCCTTCTATCCGATATCCGTTATATCGGGGTCCGTTTTTTCGAGGTTCCACTCTGTGTGTGTGTGTGTGTGTAATACTGTATTAGTACAGCTTGGCGGCAGCTGGCTGGATCTTGCTTCATACCTGGAAACTGCGATGCAACATGGCATTGTTGATTGGCTGTTACATCTGTGATCCGATGGTCAGCCACTCATAAAAGCTCGTAGCAGCAGGAACCCATACACTACGCCACAGTTCAGTTGGGTTCGGACGCATCACTCTGTGTGCGGCGGGCCTTTAGCTCGCAAGTAAGTTGGAGCCTATCACAGCTGACTTTGAGCAAAAGGTTGAGTACACCCGCAAGACACATATGTAACGGATGCCGGATTGCGCAGTGCAATTAGGAAAACCAGACTCCTCGGAAAAGCACACGGTGGCGTCGCTGGTTTGAGCCCAAGGGGTATTCCAGCAAGCAGGTTCACCATGCTCTTAATCTAAACCCGATCACCTTGAGTTTAGCTCGTTCACGGCCACAAGCAAAATACATCATCAAAGGAGCCCCAGTATGTCGATTCATAATGGAAACCGATAGAAATATCACTTACTTTCCCCTTGGAATTGGAGGTGCTAACGAGGGCGTTTAGTAATATGAACATCTATTCCTTAAAAAAAAAGGAAGGAAAGAGAACCAATTCATGCAAAAGTGAAAGTGGAGGTTTCATTACTATTTGACGCACTGACTTAACATTTAATTGCACTTTAAATTGCAGCATATAGGAATGTATTTATAATGAAATGTTTTTCATTTATGGGCATTCTGGTGTCTAAAACGGATTTAGACAAAATTTGTGCCAATGTCAAAGCAAGTCGTGTGAGTTTAGAGATACAGTATATGGCCGGAGAATGTTATGAAGATACATGACTGACTTTGATGAAAAGCTGTCCAATCAGAAATTAGTCTGGGAATGCCAGCAGATCATTTTAGATTTAGTTGTGCTTCAAAGTCGATGGGATTACAGAGAAACAGACGAGCCTTGTTTACTTAAGGAGGGAGGAGACCGGTAGAAAGTCAGGATTTTTGATGACATTAGCTGCTAGCAAGCAGGTCAGGGTCACAGAGTCTGTTGCCACGGTGACTGAGTCAGAATTCCTCCTACCTGACTTTTTGAAACATATTGATCAGGCTTTCCCTCATCTCAGGTTCAGCTTCCTCTGAGTTTTCACATAGAGTAAACTGGTTGCCGGAATACCCCCAGGCGTGGCTGGACGGCGCAGGATCGCCACCGTTACACATAGACAAATAAGCATACACACTCACATTCACACCTCAGGAGAATTTAGAGCAGACAGATAATACGTAGGTCGTGTAGACGTGTTGTAACTCTGTCCTTTGGCTGCCTTGCTTGGCCAGATCGCTCTTGTAAAATAAGTTTTAATCTCAATGATGCTCATCTGGTTGAATGAAAAATTTAGGGCAGTCTTTGCTCATCGAGTCAGATTTTTGATGTGCAAAATCAGGTTCAGTGGGACTGCATGGATTTATGGCAAAATGTTGGTCCTTTTCATGGGAGTGAGCTCTGTTTTTCCCCATTCTCCCTGCAGCTCTTCACCATGGTGTTTGCACTGTGTTTATTTCGAGGCATCCAATAGTGCACACAAGCTGAAGCACATGCCAAGCACTGCAAGGGCACTGGCTAAAGGAAGACACAACTGTAAAATATGATGGGTGTATTTGTACAGTGACTGTCTGTGTGTCTCAGTGATATTGTGATGTCATTTTGTAGTTGACATCGGGTAGTGGCTCAGCTTTGGGCACAGGAAGTATTATGTGACCATCTGCACTTTTTACTGTAGAGTAGAAACTCACTCAACTAAAAACAAACTCAACTCCGGAATGCAAAGTGAACTGCAGATAAGATTCAACCCACTGAAGTGACAAACGTCCAGGAGGATGTTCTGTGAAGGACATTGGAGACAAACCCACACTTATCGACCTCGGTTCAGCCTCGGTGGTGTTTTCAGCACAACACACTTCAGGCGTGCAGCGGCCTCGCACTGATATGATAAAAAAAAATTATATTGAAATGGCTGCTGTTGTATGCCTTGTGGTGAGTGTGATGTTTGTCAACTGAAGTTGAAGGTTACGTCATGATAAATATGAGAGAGGCTTGAGGGATGTGTCAGGCATGTCTTGTACTCTACTCTAAGATGGTTTGTTATTTGAATGAAGCACAATGAAACTGCTTCTAGTGTAAACTCTTTATGTTTGACATTTCACACTTACTCAGGTCTAAGACATGCTTTGTGAACAATGACGAAATCTATGTTTGATAATAATTCATTTGATGAGTCCTGGCAGGGTAAAGTGCAGAATCGGTTGTGTATGGACATTTGTAAATCCATATGAAGTTTGTGTCCAAATATTCAGGCATTAAATGTTTTTTTTGCTACAATTCTGATAAAACTGTAAATTGTCCAGATGAAATAGATGGTGAAATGTGTGTAAATATACATGACCTCTGAAGGCCTGTGTATCTTTGTGCAGGGTGTTATAAATACAGTACTGTATTTTCGAAGGCACTGTAAAAACAAAAATCAAAACAAAAAAGTACCCATATTGTATCAATGTTTAAACTGTAAACGATTGCAACATTAAACTGATTTGGCTGAGCGGTTTCTTTAATTCTATAAGTGGAATAAGGAGGGAATTAGCACAATCAATAACTAAACACACAAAAACACAAAGAATGGGATCAAACACTTGATTTTATTTGAGATAAGCTTGTTGAAATGCATAGCTACGGTCAGGTAGTCCTAATGTTATGGCTATATTTCAAGTGATATGCAACAATAGAGCAAATAGAAAGAAATAAATAAATAAATAGCGATTTTAGTTGGACAGCCACTGCGTTGGATGATCATATTTCTGCGAGTGTTTTGATGCTTGGTTACCATAGATTCAGTCAATTTGCTCTCATGAAGCTTGTAAACTGATTCTACACAGTAAAACCAAAAGTGATAGATATCCCATTAACTTTGCACTCTAGCTGTTTGGTTCTCATAATATTCCTCACAGAGGTGATATAGTTGAAACGTTTGCCAAATGCAGAAAACGTCTTTTCAACAGACTTGGACGGCTGCACTCCTCTTTGCTTTCACCCTTTTACACTTAATTGGTGAAGGTAGGTTCTGGGACACAAACGGCACTTTAAACGTTCTTTGTTTTTTGTTCTGGCGGCACGGTGGGCGACTGGTTAGCACATCTGCAGCACAGTTCTGAGGACCGGGGTTCAAAGTGTGTGGAGTTTGCATGTTCTCCCCGTGCCTGCGTGGGTTTCCTCCCGCATCCCCCCACTCCCCCCCCAAAAAAAAAAAACATGCGTTGTAGGTTGATTGAAGACTCTACATTGCCCTTAGGTGTGAATGTGAGTGGAAATGGTTGTTTGTTTCTATGTGCCCTGCGATTGGCTGGCGACCGGTTCAGGGTGTACCCCGCCTCTCGCCCCAAGATAGCTGCAATAGGCTCCAGCGCACTCGCGACCCTTGTGAGGATAAAGCGGTACGGAAAATGGATGGATGTTTTGTGTTCATATTTTCTCAACATTCTTCTGTTGGTCATTGAGTGGACTTTATTTGGCTCTTGTGTGAAAATTCATTAAACACAAAAAAGAAGCTCAAAAAGTCACCTATTTGTAGACCTGGTCCACAAAATTCATGCATCGCACATTCGTACTATTGCTATTATGGAACAAAAAGACTCATTTTAAGTACAGTAAAATTTGTTTTGAAAGAACAACTGATCTCACCACGTCCTTGTATTGAGATTTTATATATTATCCATGTTGTTTTCTGTCTGCAGGTAGTTTTGTCAAAGTGCTCTGTCAACCAGGTCAGCCCATTACGCTGTTGTGTGTGCATTACCATGACAACACCCTCGCCTCTCAGCTGTCTGTACAGTGGAGGAGTCCTCACAATGAGCTGCTGTGTCACTACATCAAACACAAGGCCTTCCAGAACTGCACAGTCGGCTACACCATCAGCGACACCAGCAGCGGCATCGCGCTCACCATCCAGCGGGTCAAAATGAAGGATTTGGGGAGTCACGTGTGTTCTGTCAGTAAACCTCACGATTTCTCCGACCACACCATTGAGCTGTCCATGGTGAAAAGTGAGTCAGACCTGGTTTATATTCAACAACAAGGTAGGTAGGTAGGAGGACACTTGTGACTAACAAGGCACTGTCTCTCACCAGGGTCCATCACCTCTGCACCTCAGAGTGGGTGGAGCTGCTCAAGTAAGAGTGCATGAAGCAGATATCGTGTAGACCAAGGGGTGTCCAAACCTTTTCTTCCAATAGCTACATACAAAATTAAAAAAAATCAAAGGCTGCAAGGGTCACTTTGACATTCTTCACATTTTATTAACACACTAAGACCAGTCCATCGGTGTAGGTCAAGATATGATTGGCATTTCTGTTATTTTTAATGTATATATTTAAAAAACAAAAAACAGGCAATAAAGCAAAAATTCAAAGATTTTTCAGGATTTAGGGGTGGCTAATGGTCCTAGAGTAGATCCATCCCGGCACTGTGGAACAGCAGAATCACATCTCAACATGCAAAACCAAAACGAAAGCAATCTGTACTAAGCTGATCTTGACACGGTGCGGAAAGTGGAGCAAACAACCATGATTCATCCTATCTGCATGCTGCAAATGAATTATCTTTATTTATCAGGCATTACAAATGGAAAACATGTTACTATTTCAGTTTAAACCGTTTCTTTGTGTTTTTGCAATTCTACAAAAGCTCTTTATAAAATGTATACATTATTAGTAGTATTATTAGAAGTAGTAGTCATGTCTTACTGAATGACATGTCATTAGTGGCGAAACAAGGAAGTGAGACATAAGAACGAAAGTCTTTTCTTTTCCTGCTTTTCCGCCCAATGAAGACAGTCAGTACAACCCCAATTCCAATGAAGTTGGGACGTTGAGTGAAACATAAATAAAAACAGAATACAATGATTTGCAGATCATGTTAAACATATTTAATTGAATACACTACAAGGACAAGATATTTTATGTTCAAACTGATAAACATTGTTTTTAGCAAATAATCATTAACTTAGAATTTTATGGCTGCAACACGTTCCAAAAAAGCTGGGGCAGGTGGAAAAAAAAGACAGTTGAGGAATGCTCATCAAACACCTGTTTGGAACATCCCACAGGTGAACAGGCTAATTGGGAACAGGTGGGTGCCATGATTGGGTATAAAAAGAGCTTCCCTGAATTGCTCAGTCATTCACAAACAAAGATGGGGCGAGGTTCACCTCTTTATGATCAAGTGCGTGAGAAAATAGTCGAACAGTTTAAGGACAATGTTCCTCAATGTACAATTGCAAGGAATTTAGGGATTTCATCATCTATGGTCCATAATATCATCAAAAGGTTCAGAGAATCTGGAGAAATCACTGCATGTAGGCGGCAAGGCCGAAAACCAACATTGAATGCCTGTGACCTTCGATCCCTCAGGCGGCACTGCATCACAAACCGACATCAATGTGTGAAGGATTTCACCACATGGGCTCAGGAACACTTCAGAAAACCAATGTCAGTAAATACAGTTCAGCGCTACATCCGTAAGTGCAACTTGAAACTCGACTATGCAAAGCAAAAGCCATTTATCAATAACACCCAGAAACGCCACCGGCTTCTCTGGGACCGAGCTCATCTAAGATGGACTGACGCAAAGTAGAAAAGTGTTCTGTGGTCCGACGAGTCCACATTTCAAATTGTTTTTGGAAATTGTGGACGTCGTGTCCTCCGGGCCAAAGAGGAAAAGAACCATCAGGACTGTTATGGAAGCAAAGTTCAAAAGCCAGCATCTGTGATGGTATGGGGCTGTGATAGTACCAATGGCATGGATAACTTACACATCTGTGAAGGCACCATTAATGCTGAAAGGTACATACAGGTTTTGGAGAAACATATGCTGCCATCCAAGACTGCCTGCAGTCCTAACCTGTCTCCTGAAAATGTGTGGAGCATTTGAAGCATTCTGAAGCATAAAATACGACAACGGAGACCCCGGACTGTTGAACAGCTGAAGCTGTACATCAAGCAAGAATGGGAAAGAATTCCACCTACAAAGCTTCAACAATTAGTGTCCTTAGTTCCCAAACGTTTATTGAATGCTGTTAAAAGAAAAGGTGATGTAACACAGTTGTAAACATGATCCTGTCCCAGCTTGCAGCCATAAAATTCTAAGTTCATGATTATTTGCTAAAAACAATAACGTTTATCAGTTTATCTTGTCTTTGTAGTGTATTCAATTAAATATAGGTTGAACATGATTGGCAAATCATTGTATTCTGTTTTTTTTTAATGTTTAACACAATGGCCAAACTTCATTGGAATTGGGCTTGTAGTATAATGGAGGCAAACGACAGGGATCATGTTAAATGTTCATTTTGTAAATGCCACCGGCCACTAAAATAAAAATGACGGTGGGCCTCAAATGGCACCCTTGCCCGTACTTTGGGCACCCCTGACTTAGACTGTGTTGTCTCCAAAGAAATACTATAATACAGTATTCACTTAAAGTGAAGCTTTTCCTGCACCAGAGTTAAATCCAGACTAAGCACTAAACTAAAAATGTTCATATTTCATTTCAGGTCCAAACTGGAGCCTCATTCTTCTTCTCCTCATTGTTTATTTGGTTGTCATCTAGTTGACAAACAGCAGAGATCTGCGTGTACATTTTGTTGGACATTACTGTGTATGCAAGTATTAAAAAAAAAACAAGAGTACTACAAAATGGTTTCCGGTGTTGTGAATACCTTTCTGACAAGCTGTGAATATAAAGGTAATGTAGGTTTTATATCAATGGCAATATGTCCATCCCTTTTTTTTTTAATTATTGTTGTTGTTTTTTTAAACCATTTATCCTATTCAGGAGCAGGTGACACGGAAAAAAAAATGCATTCCCCAAAATAAACTTTGCTTTCTGCTAGTGGTGTCGTTCGACGTATTTTGGGGGTGGGTGTGGGGGGGCTTCACCTAACCTATCATTATTTACTTAAATATGGTCATAAATATATGGTTTCCCTTAAATTCATAGTGTGGCAGAGAACCCTTGTCGTTATTCAATCCATTCGACTTTATCATATGCTGTAGATAATGTCCTAATTACTAAAATCGCAGTCCATGTTTTCCATGCGACCTTGGCTGCACGAGTACCATGAGGATTCCCACACAGGACACGCCCTGCTCTAACATTTCTGGCTCCTGGACACGCCCTAGTGTACTATGATTGGCTGCTGTATCCCTGTAGAAAACGCCCTACTGCTTCCAGATGGGAAAAGATGTATGTTCCCACTAACCATAACTCCTAAACCAACCCTTGCCCTAAAACCTAACCATAACAAACCTTTTGATTTATTTCGTACAAATGTGAAACAGAACATGTTTGGGATAGTAATTTTGTTACATCAGCGTAGCCTGATGCAGGAGCCAATCAGAGTGCAGCGGAGGCGTGTTCTGCCTGGAAACTAAGTGGGAATCTGAATAATGGCACCTTACACACAACGCTGACTAAAAGCAGCATGAGGAAAATAATGTGAAGTATGGACATAGAGGTTTTCAAGAAAGTAAGTCATCATCACTAAATAAACACCAAGCTAAATACGGTAGCCCTGAAGTGCAAAACACAACAACAAATAATTCAACACAAATACATTTTTTTTTTTTTTTTTTTTAAAAACACATCATCGAATAACGAAACACAACGGCAAATGAAAAGACACAACGCCATTAAGTTACCGGAAAAGGTAGGTACTGGTTGGGGATAAGACTGATCGCTGATTGGACGAACCTACAGGAAGAGGAAGGTACTGGTGAGGAAGCTAAGACTCATTGCTGATTGGACGAGAACGATGACTTGATTGGAACGACGCCATTTTGAAGCAGGCGGCCAGGTGTTCTCCTTGTAAGCGATTGCGGAGGTCTGTTTTCACCTAAGGATTCATTGAAAAGATCACTGTAAAAACTCTGTATTCATTGTTGAAAAGCATGTGAGCGAGATGCTTGGTCCTTGTGGTGTTCTGTGGTGAAATGCCGGACAGTCCAAGTACTAGTCTTTTCTGTAAACTTCTGGTCCAAACTCAACAAAGCCCTCCTTCCTGGGCCTTTCTTAGCTGTAGGCTTGCACATTCTGCACAATCGACAAAACATCCCTAAAATGTAGCAATATGTTGTTGCTCTCACCTGGATAAAAAGTTATTTTGTGGATCGCTATCAATTTGTACATATAGATAAACTCTGACAGAAGAACCCTAACACATGGTGTTCCACAGGGCTCTGTCTTGGGGCCCAAATTATTTATGATGTATATTAATTATGTCTGTACGGTAATGGATAAAATTACCTGTATTCTGTTTGCTGATGACACCAGTCTGTATTGTTCAGGAAAGGACCGACATATATTTTGAACTCTGTGGAAAATTACCTTCGAAAGATTAACCATCCATCCATCCATCCATTATCTGAGCCGCTTATCCTCACAAGGGTCGCGGTAGTGCTGGAGCCAATCTCAGCTGTCTTCGGGCAGAAGGTGGAGTACACCCTGAACTGGTTGCCAGCTAATCGCAGGGCACATATAAACAAACAACCATTCGCACTCACATTCACACCTACGGGCAATTTAGAGTCCTCAATGAACCTACCATGCATATTTTTGGGATGCGGGAGGAAAGCGGAGTGCCCGGAGAAAACCCACGCAGGCACGGGGTGAACATGCAAACTCCACACAGGCGGGGCCGGGGATTAAAACCCAGTCCTCAGAACTGTGAGGCAGACGCTCTAACCAGTCGCACACCGTGCCGCCAGGTTAAACATCTATCCATCCATTTTCTGAGCCGCTTCTCCTCACTAGGGTCGCGGGCGTGCCGGAGCCTATCCAGGTTAAACAATGGTTCGATTTTATTAAACTTTCAATCAATCTGAATAAAACCAAATATATTATCTTTGGCAATCAAAAAATTTACTGCCCAACAAACATTAAATTAAATAACACTGAAATGGAAAGGGTGACTGTCACTAAATTCTTAGGTGTTGGTATTGATGAACATCTAAATTGGAAAGTGCACATCAGTGTACTGGCGGCACGGTGGACGACTAGTTAGAGCGTCAGCCTGACCGTTCTGAGGACCCGGGTTCAATCCCCGGCCCCGCCTGTGTGGAGTTTGCATGTTCTCCCCGTACCTGCGTGGGTTTTCTCCGGGCACTCCGGTTTCCTCCCACATCCCAAAAACATGCATTAATTGGAGACTCTAAATTGCCCGTAGGCATGACTGTGAGTGCGAATGGTTGTTTGTTTTTATGTGCCCTGCGATTGGCTGGCAACCAGTTCAGGGTGTACCCCGCCTCCTGCCCGATGACAGCTGGGATAGGCTCCAGCACGCCTGCAACCCTAGTGAGGAGAAGCGGCTCAGAAAATGGATGGATGGATGGACATCAGTGTACTCCAGACAAAGTTAGCCAAAATTATTGCTATAATAAGTAAAATGAAAACACATTTGAACCAAAATTCCTATTGTCTGATATTATATTCCATCCATATTTGAATTACCGTGTAGGAATATGGAGGATCACCAAAATCCAACATGAATCCAATTTACCTACTTCAGAAGAAAACTGTTACTTTTGTTAAGCAAGCAGAATACTGTGGTAACGTGGTTCTGATGGCTTCATCAAGCTGTGATCTCCAACTCTCACTGGAATGGTTCACAGTTGAGTGTGAAGCGGCATGGATGGAAATCAGCACCTCAAAATCTGAGGCCATGGTCGTCAGTCAGGAAAAGGTTGAATGCCCTTTCTCGGCCAGGGAGGAGATCCTGCCCCAAGTGGAGGAGTTCAAGCATCTCGGGGTCTTCTTCACGAGTAAGTGAAGAATGGGGCAGGAGATCGACAGGCGGATCAATGCAGTGTCTGTGGACTCAGTCTGTTGTGGTGAAGAAGGAGCTGAGCCAAAAGGAAAAGCTCTCGATTTACCGGTCGATCTACATTCCTACCCTCACCTATGGTCACGAGTTGTGACCGAAAGAACGAGCTCGCAGATACAAGTGGCCAAAATGAGTTTCGTCTGCAGCGTGTCCGGGCTCTCCCTTAGAGAGAGGGTGAGAAGCTCTGTCATCTATGGAGGGGCTCAGAGTCGAGCCGCTGTTTCTCCGTATCTGGTTAGGATGCCTCCTTGTTGATTTGTTCCGGGCACGTCCCTCTGGGAGGAGGCCCCAGGGACAACCCAGGACACGCTGGAGAGACTACGTTTCTTGGTTGGCCTGGGGACGCCTCGGGATCACCTTCGGTAGAGGTGGACGAAGCTGGGGAGAGCTCGTAAGGTACTGCCCCCGCGACCTGATCTCGGATAAGTAGAGGAAAATGGATAGATGGATGGATAGATGGCTTCGTATATGGAAAAAATAATGATACATTAAAATGATCCCACACAATTGTAGCCTTTTAAAAAATCTGTCAGACATTACTTTTGGAGAATTCTAGAACTTGTGAATGATCCATGGATGTTTTTCTATCTTTTCTGCATATGTTGCAGAAATACAAATGCTGCTTGATACAGGGGGCATGGTGGATGACTGGTTAGCACATCTGCTTTACAGTTCAAATCTGGCCTCGCCTGTGTGGGGTTTGCATGTCTTCATTTTGTCGAATCATGCTCTAAAGTTTTGGTGTGTGTGAAGTAATTTAATTGCAATCTTCTTCTTTCTTCTTTTCCTTGCGGCTTGTCACGTTAGGGGTCGCCACAGCGCGTCATCCTTTTCAATGTAAGCCTATCTCCTCCATCCTCCTTACGAACACCAAATGCCATCATGTCTTCCCTCACAACATCCATCAACCTTCTCTTTGGTCTTCCTCTCGCTCTCTTATCTGGCAGCTCCATCCTCATCATCCTTCTACCAATATACTCACTATTTCTCCTCTGGACGTGTCCAAACCATTGAAGTCTGCTCTCTCTAACTTTGTCTCCAAAAGATCCAACCTTGGCTGTCCCTCTGATGAGCTCATTTCTAATTTGATCCAACCTGGTCACTCCAAGAGCAAACCTCAACATCTTAATTTCCGCCACCTCCAGCTCTGCTTCCTGTTGTCTCTTCAGTGCCACTGTCTCTAATCCGTACATCATGGTTGGCCACACCACTGTTTTATAAACTTTGCCCTTCATCCAAGCAGAGACTCGTCTGTCACATAATCAGAATCAGAATCATCTTTATTTGCCAAGTATGTCCAAAACACAGAAGGAATTTGTCTCCGGTAGTTGGAGCCGCTCGAGGACAAAAGACAGTCAATTTACAGAACACTTTGGAGACATAAAGACATTGACAAAAAACAATTGTGCAAAAAGATGCAGAGTCCTCTAGCACTTAGAGCAGTTCGAATGACTAATATTGCAAAAGTCCGGTGCAATGACCATTGTGCAAAGGGCGCTGAGACTTCAAGGAGTTTATGCGGTTTAAAATGACGAGTAGTGCGATCATCTGGGACAATGTTGGTTGTGCAAATGTTACAGATACTCCTCAATCAGTGTGCAAATGGAGCAGATGCTACTCTGGCATGAGTGGCCAGGATATGCAAATAGTGCAGCATGGCGAGACAACTACAGTGAGTGCACGAGTAATACATAATTGGCCCCACAGAAATGTGACAACGAACTCAAGTCAAAAAATTTCCAGCTTGTTGTAATGGAATTATAGGTTAGGTGTTTAAGAAGTTGATCGCAAGAGGGAAGAAGCTGCTGAAATGTCTACTAGTTCTAGTTTGCATTGATCGGTAGCGCCTACCTGAGGGAAGGAGTTGGAAGAGCTGGTGACCGGGGTGCGGAGGGTCCGAGAGGATTTTGCACGCCCTTGTCTTAGTTCTGGCAGCGTGCAAGTCCTCAATGGTGGGTAGGGGGGTACCGACAATCCTTTCAGCAGTTTTGATTGTCCGTTGCAGTCGGAGTTTGTCCTTTTTTGTAGCAGCACCAAACCAGACTGTGAAGGAATAACACAGGACTGATTCGATGACCGCTGTGTAGAACTGTCTCAGCAGCTCCGGCGGCAGGCCGTGCTTTCTCAGAAGCCGCAGGAAGTACATCCTCTGCTGGGCCTTTTTGAGGACGGAGTTGATGTTGGTCGCCCACTTCAGGTCCTGAGAGATTGTAATTCCCAGGAACATGAAGGTCTCGACGGTTGACACAAGGCAGCTGGACAACGTGAGGGCCAGCTGTGGCGAAGGATGCCTCCTGAACACACCTGACACCTTCCTCCACCCGTTCCAACCTGCTTGGACCCGTTTCTTCACTTCCTGAACACACTCACCATTGCTCTGGACGGTTGACCCCAAGTATTTAAAGTCCTCCACCCTTGCTATCTCTTCTCCCTGTAGCCTCATTCTTCCCCCACCACCCCTCTCATTCATGCACATATATTCTGTTTTATTTCAGC
The DNA here is from genome assembly GCF_024500275.1 of Phycodurus eques. Lineage (NCBI taxonomy): Eukaryota > Metazoa > Chordata > Actinopteri > Syngnathiformes > Syngnathidae > Phycodurus > Phycodurus eques. Next base: position 5,748,440 of record NC_084526.1, read on the forward strand.
TAATCATCATTCCTCTTCTTTCCAGTGCATGCCTCCATCTTTCTAACTGTTCCTCCAGCTGCTCCCTGCTTTCACTGCTGATCACAATGTCATCTGCAAACATCATGGTCCATGGGGATTCCAGTCTAACCTCATCTGTCAGCCTATCCATCACCACTGCAAAAAGGAAGGGGCTCAGGGCTGATCCCTGATGCAGTCCCACGTCCACCTTAAATTCTTCTGTCACACCTACAGCACACCTCACCGCTGTTCTGCTGCCCTCGTACATGTCCTGTATTATTCTAACATACTTCTCTGCCACGCCAGACCTCCGCATGCAGTACCACAGTTCCTCTCTGGGTACTCTGTCATAGGCTTTCTCTAGATCTACAAGGACACAATGTAGCTCCTTCTGACCTTCTCTGTACTTTTCCATCAACATCCTCAAGGCAAATAATGCATCTGTGGTACTCTTTCTAGGCATGAAACCATACTGTTGCTCGCAAATACTCACTTCTGTCCTGAGTCTAGCCTCCACTACTCTTTCCCATAACTTCATTGTGTGGCTCATCAACTTTATTCCTCTATAGTTGCCACAGCTGTGCACATCACCTTTGTTCTTAAAAATGGGCACCAGTACACTTTTCCTCCATTCCTCAGGCATCTTCTCACGCAGTAGAATTCTATTGAACAAGCTGGTCAAAAACTCCACAGCCACCTCTCCTAGATGCTTCCATACCTCCACAGGAATGTCATCAGGACCAACTGCCTTTCCATTTTTCATTCTCTTTAAAGCCTTTCTAACTTCCCCCTTACTAATCATTGCCACTTCCTGGTCCACCACACTTGCCTCTTCTACTCTCCCTTCTCTATCATTTTCCTCATTCATCAACTCCTCGAAGTATTCTTTCCATCTAGCTAGCACCAGTCAACATATTTCCATCTCTATCCTTAATCACCCTAACCTGCTGCACATCCTTCCCATCTCTATCCCTCTGTCTGGCCAGCCTGTATAGATAATTTTCTCCTTCTTTAGTGTCCAACCTGCCATACATGTCATCATATGCCTCTTGTTTTGCCTTTGCCACCTCTACCTTTGCCCTGTGTCGCATCTCAATGTATTCCTTTCGCCTCTCCTCGGTCCTCTCAGTGTCCCACTTCTTCTTAGCTAACCTTTTTCCTTGTATGATTTCCTGTACTGTGAGGTTCCACCACCAAGTCTCCTTCTCTCCTTTCCTGCCAGAAGATACACCAAGTACTCTCCTGCCTGCCTCTCTGATCACCTTGGCTGCAGTGGTCCAGTCTTCTGGAAGCTCCTCCCGTCTACCAAGAGCCTGTTTCACCTCTTCCCGAAAAGCTGCACAACACTCGCTTCCACCCCATGGTTCTCTTCTCTGCCTTTGTCTTCCTAATTTTCCTCCCCACCACCAGAGTCATCTTACACACCACCATCCTATGCTGTCTAGCCACACTCTCCCCTACCACTACCTTACAGTTGGTAACCTCCTTCAGATTACATCGTCTGCACAAGATGTAATCCACTTGTGTGCTTCTACCTCCGCTCTTGTAGGTCACCCTATGTTCGTGCCTCTTCTGGAAAAAAGTGTCCACTACAGCCATTTGCATCCTTGTTGCAAAGTCTACCACCATCTGTCCCTCCAAGTTCCTTTCCTGGATGCCGTACTTACCCATCACTTCTTCATCACCCCTATTACCTTCACCAACATGTCCATTACAATCTGCACCAATTACGACTCTCTCTCTGTCTGGGATGCTCAGAACTACATCATCTAGCTCCTTCCAGAATTTCTCTTTCACCTCTAGGTCACATCCTACCTGTGGGGCATAGCCACTAATCAAATTACACATAACACTCTCAATTTCAAATTTCAGCCTCATCACTCGATCTGATACTCTTTTCACCTCCAAGACATTCTTAGCCAACTCTTCTTTTAAAATAACCCCGACTCCATTTCTCTTCCCATCTACACCATGGTAAAATAATTTAAACCCTGCGCCTAAACTTCTACCCTTACTGCCTTTCCACCTGGTCTCCTGGACACACAATATATCAACCTTTCTCCTAATGATCATGTCAACCAACTCCCGGGATTTTCCTGTCATCGTCCCAACATTCAAAGTCACCACATTCAGTTCTAGGCTCTGTGCTTTCCTCTTCTCTTTTGCCGAAGAACCCGCTTTCCACCTCTTCTTCTTCGACTTTGACCCACAGTAGCTGAATTTCCAACGGCACCTTGCAGGTTGACGGTGCCGGTGGCGGACGTTGTTAACCCGGGCCACGACCGATCCGGTATGGAATTCTTTGGATGAACGCTCATATTTGTTTGGCAAGGTTTTAAGCCGAATGCCCTTCCTGACGCAACCCTCTGCATTTATCCGGGCTTGGGACCGGCCTACAGTTTGCACTGACTTGTGCCCCCCATAGGGCTGAATTTAATAATAAAGCAATAAAGCAATAAAGTAATTTAATTACAGTACGTTAGTACCCATTATCTGTAATTGGCTGGCAACCAGTTCTCGGTGTAGCCCGTCTCCTGCCCGATGATAGCTAGGATCGGCTCCAGCAAGCCCGCGACCCTAGTGAGGAGAAGCGGATCAGAAAATTGATGGATGGATAGGACCCATTATTTCTGTCACCTTGTAATGTTGTTTTGACCTGACTGATTAGAATACATGATCTGACTAGAGTAGTGATTTCCAACCTTTATGGAGCCAAGGAACATATTTTACAATTGAAAAATCTCACGGCACACCAACAAACAAACATTTTTTTTTTGTTTTTTAAAAAAAAATGTTTACTCAAATTAAAAAACAAATGTTTTTTATCATTTGTGATATTAAGAGTTGATGCCAATGCATTATATAGTTTTGTAATTCTGGGTTGCAGGGTGGGACCCTTTCTTTTTAATTTGGGAAACTGAATACAAAGAGTGAATTGAATCACCAAAGTGATGGCAATCCACTTATCTATCAAAGAGAAAGTAGTTCAAGCCAGTTTGTTTGTCATACAGTATCTATTGTCCATCTGCAAAATCCACTAGACAAAATACGAAAAAAAAATCGTTTTGTTTTTCTTTTGTTTTTCTGTCCTGTTCGGCTGTTAGGTCAAGCAAAATGGAGGATCTGTATCCCTTTTATGCCACAACAGTTTTACTGTCACAGTGGAGTTTTTAAGCTTCCGCTGTGGTTTCTTAGCATAAGTATATGTGCCCAGATGTAATTAGTGAGAAATATAAACAGTGGGTACAGAAAGTTTTCAGATCGCCTTAACTTTTTCACTCTTTGTTATATTGCAACCATTTGTTAAAATAATTTAAGTTCATTTTTTTCCTCATTAATGTACACACAGCACCCCAAATTTACAGAAAAAAAATATAATTGTTGAAATTTTTGCTGATTTATTAAAAAAGCAAACTGAAATATCACACAGCCATAAGTATTCAGACTCTTTGCTCAGTATTTAGTAGAAGCACCCTTTTGAGCGAATACAGCCATGAGTCTTTTTGGGAATGATGCAACAGGTTTTTCACATCTGGATTTGGGGATCCTTTGCCATTCCTCCTTGCAGATCCTCTCCAGTTCTGTCAGGTTGGATGGTGAACGTTGGTGGGCAGCCCTTTTCACGTCTTTCCAGAGACGCTCAATTGGGTTTAAGTCAGGACTCTGGCTGGGCCATTCAAAACCAGTCACGGAGTTTCTTTGAAGCCACTACTTCGGTATTTTAGCTGTGTGATTAGGGTCCTTGTCTTTTTTAAGGTGAACCTTCGGCCCAGTCGTAGGTTCTGAGCACTCTGGAGAGGGTTTTCGTCCAGGATATCCCTGTGCTTGGCTCCGTTCATCATTTCTTCGATTCCAACCAGTCGTCCTGTCCCTGCAGCTGAAAAACACCCCCACAGCATGATGCTGCCACCACCATGCTTCATTGTTGGGACTGTATTGGACAGGTGATGAGCAGTGCCTGGTTTTCTCCACAGATGCCACTTAGAATTAAGGCCAACAATTTCTATCTTGCTCTCATCAGACCAGAGAATCTTATTTCTCACCATCTTGGAGTCCTTTAGGTGTTTTTTAGCAAACTCCATGCAGGCTTTCATGTGTCTTGCACTGAGGAGAGGCTTCCGTCAGGCCACTCTGGCATAAAGCCCCGACTGGTGGAGGACTGCAGTGATGGTTGACTTTCTAGAACTTTCTCCCATCTCCCGACTGCATCTCTGGAGCTCAGCCACAGTGATCTTTGGGTTCTTCTTTAGCTCTCTCACCAAGGCTCTTCTCCTCCGATTGCTCAGTTTGGCCGGACGGCCAGCTCTAGGAAGGGTTCTGATCATCCCAAATGTCTTCCACTTCAGGATTATGGAGGCCACTGTGATCTTAGCAACCTTAAGTGCAGCAGAATTTTTTCTTGTAACCTTGGCCAGATGTGTGCATTGCCACAATTCTGTCTCTGAGCTCTTCCGGCAGTTCCTTTGACCTCATGATTCTCATTTGCTCTGACATGCACTGTGATCTGTAAGGTCTTATATAGACAGGTGTGTGGCTTTCCTAATCAAGTCCAATCAGTATAATCAAACACACCTGGACTCCAATGAAGGTGTAGGACCATTCAAGGATGATCAGAAGAAGAAATGGACAGCACCTGAGTTAAATATGCAGTGTCACAGCAAAGCGTCTGAATACTTATGGCTGTGTGATATTTCAATTTTACTTTTTTAATAAATCAGCAAAGATTTAGAAAATTGCTTTTTTCTGTCAATATGGGGTGCTGTGTGTACATTAATGAGGAAAACAATGAACGTAAACAATTTTAACAAATGGCTGCAATATAACAAAGAGTGAACATTTTAAGGGGGTGGGTCTGAAAACTTTCCGTACCCACTGTATACAGTGAGTGGTGTGAGCGTGTGCTAAGTGAGTGATTAAGAGGCATGGCTCCTGCAGGTCAGGACCATCAGGCCGGACAACCACCGACGAAGAGGGCTGCTCCACCCAGCCCCGCAGCACTGACCCCGGGACCCCCCCCACCCCCCCACATTCCCACTACCACCCCCCGAGTGTGGGAGGTGGACCCTCCCCCCCCCCCCCCCACCCACAAACCAGGCAGGGACAAAATAAAACCACAGCAGACCCCACAGCCCACAGGGGACCACCTGGCTCCCCCATGGGAAGAGGAAGAGGCGACCGCAGCGGGACGTAAGGAACGGAGAGAAGAGGAGGAAGCAGGCCCCGAGGAGCGCCAGAGGGGCCCCACCACACCCACGAGCAGCCAGAGTGGGGGACCCAGGCGGCCGCCAGCTGGCACCGCTCCAGCACCCACGGAACATGGGCGAGTCACCATCACACCACCAATACTCCCTGGGAGGTCACCCCAGTGGGTCCCCTCCACTCTCGAGTTCGGGAAGGAGTGAAGAAAGTCCCCACAAACGCCGGAATCGCAAACACAGGGACAAGAGAAGAAGATCCCCATTCCATGCATCTTGACAACAAAGAATACAAAATTCTAAAGTTACTTTCACACTTACGAAGATAGTCGTTAATGTCAAATGGCACCCTACCCAGGCAAAGGAATCAAGAGTCTAGATTTAGCATGTTGAGGAAAGGTGACCAGCTACGTATATATGGAATTTATTTTTTCTAATGCAATATATTCTATGATGAGATTTAGCCACTGATTTATGTTAATAGCTTGTTTGTTTTCCAGTTTAATAGATTTGCTTTCTTAGCAGTAGCTAACGTGACAAGTAATGATTGTGAATATTTATGAGGGAGGTCGGTTATGCTTAAGTCACCAAGTATTCACAATCTTGGGGAAAGTGGAATCCTGAAATTCAAAATGTAAGAGAGTTTTTGTGTAACCGAAGACCAAAAGCATTGAATTGGTGTGCATTCCCATATAGCATGAAAATAGGTGTCTGGGGTATTTGTGGTGCATTGCGCGCATATATTAGATGGAGAGAAACCCATTTTATGTATAGTGTACTAAGTAAAATGTGTTCTATGGAGCACTTTATATTGTATGAGCTGTAGATTTTTATTTTTTTGTCATTCTAAACGTATTGTTACAAATTTGTATCCAGTAGCAACAGTCAGCGGACATGGAAAGGTCTTCTTCCCATTTGGTGATTGGTAAGTGCATTGATTTAGTCCATCCATCCATCCATTTTCTGAGCCGCTTCTCCTCACTAGGGTCGCGGGCGCGCTGGAGCCTATCCCAGCTATCATCGGGCAGGAGGCGGGGTACACCCTGAACTGGTTTCCAGCCAATCGCAGGGCACATAGAAACAAAGAACCATTCACACTCACAGTCATGGCTACGGGCAATTTAGAGTCTCCAATTAATGCATGTTTTTGGGATGTGGGAGGAAACCGGAGTGCCCGGAGAAAACCCACGCAGGCACGGGGAGAACATGCAAACTCCACACAGGCGGGGCCGGGGATTGAACCCGGGTCCTCAGAACTGTGAGGCTGATGCTCTAACCAGTCGGCCACTGTGATTTAGTCCATCAAATTAATTTATAAACTTTTGAGATTTCTTTTACTTTGCGGGAGAATGTTCCAGAATGAATGGGGAGAGCATACTGGGAGCTAATTGAGATCCTGTAGATTCTAAACTTTCCCACCAAGCCGTTAAGGTGGATGCAATTATTGGGTTCTTGAAGCATTTATGGCGTTTAAGACTTGTGGAAATAAATGGGAGTTTTGGGAGTTTGAAGTTGTTGCAGTCTATTTGTTCCAATTCTAGCCAAGAATCATACTCCTCATTGTGGTGCAACCATTTGATGAGGTATTGTAATTGGTTAGCTAAATAATAGTGTTTAAAGTTGGGAGAATTTAGGCCTCCCTCCTGTTTACTTTTCTGAAGAGTGGATAGACTAAGACTATTTTTCTTATTTTTTTTTAATAAAAATAATTGATTTTTTTTTCTGCTCCTGCACTTTTTTCCTGCATATTCAGTATCGCTCTTAATGCTTTACCAGCTGGAATGTTGCGTAAAAAAATCTAGTTTTTTAGCGTTTAATCAATTATATGTGACTATTTGAGGTGTTGACCAATAGGAGCGTCTGAAATGTGTTTATGAATATTAATGAGCTGTCCATCCTGCTGATTCAGGGAATTGCGTTTACTCGTCGTCACGTGTTGCGGTGGCTACAACCTAGTAGGAGGAGGAGGAGGAGGAGGAGGGGGGGCGGAATCAAACAAACAAAAAAACTTTCTGTGTGGATTCGCAACGGTGTGTGTGTGTGTGTGTGTTTTTTTTTAACATTTATTTAAAAAAAAATCTTTAAAATGAAGCGCAGGACGTTAACGCAAGAGCCCTGGCCACTCCCACCCCCCCACCGGACACGTTGCCCGGGGAGGGAGAGGCTCCACGGGGGCTGGACGACGTCAGCAGCCTCACTGCTCCCACCGGACTGTCCGTCCGGCTGCACAACACCTTAAGGTGGAGGGAAACACTTCACTCCCGGTAAGTGCTCCCAATCTCAGCTCTCCTCTGCTCCCGTCCTTCGCGGGCTCACCCGGTTCTACTTGTGTGTTTGCCATTTTCAAAAGCATTGTCATCGTTTCTGTCGCACAATGGTGGTGCGTTGCCAGCATATTCGACACAGCCTTAGTGGACGATTGTGTTGGCACATAACGTTGCGTCAGCGCTCGGCATGTGAACGCAAGCAAGCCCATGTGTTTGCTCCGTTTTTCTTATGTAAGGTTGGACGGCTTGCCCATTTAGAAGAGACGACTAGGCTGGAGGGGGGCAGTTTATTGAATCCACAGTTATCACAATTCAGTCTAATAATGGAGGGAATTAAAAAAAAAAACAATCCGATTTGCAATAAGTTAATTTTTTTTTACATTTTTATAAAAAAATATCTTGGACACGAGACATCTTTGTTTTACTTTTTATTTATTTTTTTAAAGTGCAGGGAGCTCCTGGTCTCAGCAGCACATCTTATGAAGTTAAATGAACCTCGAGTTTTCTACAGGAAATAAAGTTTTCCAAAAATTCAATAGAACTGAAATATGAATCTTTTACTTCTCTTTGTTGAAAGAAACAAAAACTAAAAGTGCAGGCCGTTCTCAGGGTCAGGAGCATCTCCTAAAGTTAACAGAAAATTTCAACTAATAATAATGGGAAAAAAAAAAAGTTCCCTGAAGTTTACCCAGTTTTAAATTGATCTGCTATCTGCTGTCATATTTAAATAAAATGCAGATGCTGGTATGCGTCAAAATGCCGTCGAAAATCTGTCTATCCCTAATATAAATTCAGAGCTTTTACTTCATCAAAGTCTTACATAGATACATAGTTCTAATTCTGGATTTTTGAATGTCATTTGGGAACGAGGCAAACAATTAGTCTGTATGAAATCCAGCAATTAACAAGTTAAATCCAAAGCATTTACTCAGCCAACTGTTAAAAAAAAGCTTCATCATTTCTTGTTCTGACATCTCAGTAGGGGCAACGCTTTAATGTCGTCATGACAGCCCACGGCTTTCGATTTGTCATAACAGTTTAACAATTTTTATCTCGCCGACGATAAAGCATTCATCGTCACTTACTCCGATATACTCACTCACTGCCTACAACATGAGGTCCCCTGGGCTCCATCTCAAGTAGTCCAAGAGAACGAGAAGGGCACAATATTAGTACACAAAGAGAAACACAGTGACAGTGTCTTGGGTCGGCTCTGAGAGGTACCCAATGACGTGTCCAGAGACAGTCTGACAGCTCTCATGCTAAATACAGTGGTGCCTTACGATACGAGTGACCCGACTTACGAGTTTTTGAAATAAGAACCATCATTTGGCTGATTTTTTTTGTTTTTGTTTTTTGCTTTGACTTGCGAGAACAAATGCGGTATGAGCACTGTATGGTGACACCGGACTTCATTCATATCACTTCGCAATAAGCAGCAGTTTGGCAAATATTGAATAATACCTGGAAAAAAAAAAAAGGCCATGTTAAATGCCACTCTTGTTTTACTGTCAAACTAAACATCAAATAAAGAGAATTATACGCGGTGTATTTAAAAGAACCACAAAGCTTTGCCTTTCATTCCAGTAGCTTAATGCTAATAGCATCTATGATGTGGTGCTTTAACCCTTTATGCACAAACGGTGAATCAAAAAATGGAGACAGAAAACAACAGTAATCATAGTCATGTATTCCTTATCCTCTGCGGAGAACAACTATTGTAATATTAGTGCCGTACTGATTATCTAAGAGAAGAGTTGTGATGTCTCATTAAAGCGGTCTTGTGAATCCCATCCAAGTTCATCCTAACAAGCAATGCAAAACGCCATTGACCTGCTAGTCCAGCATCGATTGTTGCGGTTTTAGAAGCAACGGATATTAAATCACCAACGGTGGAGTAACACATGAATGGGAATGAATGGGACTCCTATCTCAAGGCACCACTGGACTTCTCCATGCAATCAAATTAATGATATTTGTTGTTTATGATTGGCAGGTCAGTGATGCTCTCTACTGGCTAATAGTCCACTTCCATCATGTCATTATCCTCCCACTCTGATTACTCCACTGAGTGGCTTGCCCGCGATGAAAACAACAGGAAGACCCCACTGGTGCCGATCATGGCATCATCCTCATCATCCTCAGCTACAACTTTAAGGGAATCTCCTACTACACTATTTCACTCTGGTGCCTTCTGGAGGAGGAAGAGGAGAAGTGTCTGCTGTGGTTGTGATGCTGGAGGCTACTGTGTGTGCGCCGCAGTCTGTGCAACTCACTTGGAGACCCCCGCAGTAGTTCCAGCTAAGGAAGATAACCCCATGTGCAAGCTGGGGACACTTTGTGTGGAGCCAAAGCGCCTTTCAGTCAGGAAGAGAACTTTAGTTGGATGCGGCGCACATCGTCCATCAGACACTCAAAGTGAACTTTTCTCACTCAAGGTGAGACCAGTGCATCTTTTCAATGTAAAAACAGGTTGCACAGTAAAAATGATATTTAGCTAAGATACTCATTTATTTTGTCAACAGTTAAGTAGTGAAGGAACCTCGCAAGCCCTGCCACAAATAGCAAAAATCAGCGAGTAATTGACAACCACATAAAAAGGTTTATAATCACCTATAGATGCCACAAAATGGCGGGAAAGCACTACTTTTGTCAAAATGAAATTCCTCAACTCACAGATCCAGCATACTTCAACAAAGTTGTTTGGTACCAAGACGCCACAAGATGCCGCCAAAGTAATACTTTTTATTTTGGCCTAAGCGCAAAGACAGTGAATTGATTGGCTAGCACCAAGGCAGGATTGTGGATTCCTCCATCGATTCGCTGTGTGAGAAAGCGCTTCAGGAACACACGTACATAGAGTGCCGTGAAAAGGTATTGGCCCCCTTCAAAAAGTCTTATATTTTTGCATTTGTTTCCCCATTGTAATGTTTAAGCTAATCAAACAAATGTAAATATAAGACAAATATAACCCAAGTGAACTTAAGATACTGCTTTTAAATGGTGATTTCATTTATTAAGGGAAAAAAAAAAAGAATTCAGTTACCTGGCCCTGTGTGAAAAAGTCATTACCTCTGTTGTTAAATCATGAATTAATTGTGGCTAATCACAATTTTTGGTTAATTTTCACTGATGACACCCAAACCTGATTACCTCCAGACCTGTGCAGTCAAGAAATCCCTTAAATGGAATCTGTCCCGACAAAATCTAGTTGGACAAAAGATCTACGAAAGCTGCAACAAAATGACACGGTCCAATAGAAATTCCAGAACAGTCGAGAATTGACATCTATGAGTCTGGAAAGGGGTACATAGCCATTTCTAAAGCTTTAGGATTCCAGCGAACCATAGGGAGAGCCATTACCGTCACGTGGAGAAAACATGGAACAGTGGTGAAGCGCCCCAGGAGTGGCTGACCTACAAAGATTACCCCAAGAAAACAGCCAATGACTCATCCAGGAGGCCACAAAGGATTTCTTCTAAAGAAATGCAGGCCTCCATTGCCTCAGTTAAGGTCAGTGTTCATGACACAACAAGAAGGAAGAGACAAGGCAAAAATGGCATCCAAGGCAGAGTTGCAAGGCGAAAACCACTGTTGACCAAAAAGAATATAAAGGCTCATTTTATTTTTGCCAAAAAAAACAAAACATCTGAATAATTCCCAAGACTTTGGGGAGAATATTATATGGACTGACGAGATGAAAGTTGATCTTTTTGGAAGGTGTGTGTCTCGTTACATCTGGCATAAATGTAGCACAGCATTTCAGAAAAAGGCAGTCATGGTGGTGGTAGTGTGATGGGCTTGGGCTGTTTGCTGCTTTCAGGACCTGGAAAACTTGCTGTGATGGATGGAACCATGAATTCTGCTCTTCAACAGAAAATCCTGACAGAAAACGTTCAGTCATCAGTTTATGACCTCAAGCTGAAGCGCACTTGGGTTCTGCAGCAGGATAACAATCCAAAAACTCACCAGCAAGTCAACTTCTGAATGGCTGAAAAAACAAAATGAAGGTTTTGGAGTGGCAGCTGTTAATGGAGGCCCCTCCCTGAAGGACCTGCAATCGTTCACATCGGTGTTAACACAGGACTAATGGCTCCTAATTGCAGTGGCTGTAAACGGCTAATCGCATGGAGCTGGCTGGAAATCAATAAGTCCTTGACGCAAAAGCGAGAGATTTCTCCAGGCTTAGGTGTGAATGACTATCTGATGCCGTGGTCAGATGAGGAAAGCAATTGGCAGTGCTCTGCTGGGGAAGTGGCTATTAAATAGCCCTTCAAATGGAACAAATGGAGCTGGCACAAGCGTTAACAGTGTTATCGTCTCCACACAGTGCACGGAGTTGCAGTGCTACGTCAAGCCTCTGTCGTCTATCCTACGAGGTTTGAGATCCGGCAGGTACGCCACACGTAAGTGTTTAACTTTTTTTTTTTTTTTTTTTTTAAGGCAGATTTGTTATTCATTGACAGCTGTATTATTATTGGATGCTCTCCGCTGTCTAGCCCACTCGCCAGCAAATATGCAAACATTCATCCATCCATTTTCTATAACCACATCCTGATCAGTGATATTCCATATGACTTAGGGCCTCTGCCCAGTGCATGTCCTTGGGAGTGTAAAATAAATCAAAGGATGTTTGTGGTTTGTCAACAGAAGTGAATTAGAATGCAGATAGTTAGTCAAGTTGACCGCTTTGTTTTGGTCGTCGAGGCATGAAAAATAGCAGTCGATAAAGATGGCGTCGCAGCCAATGACATGACACATTTGGATGCAGAGCCACATGCCTCCTACGTGCTAACTGCACACTTCTCTTCTCTTCACAGGTCTCAGCAGTTTCCAGGAGAGCGTTGCAATGGACCGTATCCAGAGAATAATGGGGGTCCTTCAAAATCCTAACATGGGGTAAATATGACCGTAAGGATAGGCGTGGATATTTCCTTGAAATAGTTTAGTTCTCTTGGCTCAAACATCATTATGCTGTTTAAGAGAGCTACCTTTTCACTATTTCACCAAAACACCTCCTCTTTTTACTACTTGTACTCAAAAGAAGACACATGTACCTTCATGGGGCTCCGCCAGCGACGTGAACCAAAATGGAATTGCTCCGTTTTGTTTTGCTAAGTGTGAGAAAGTGTGTAATCATTGCAGATGTTGTATGTGAGCTGGCAAGAATCAAAAAGTATTAGGCCGTTCATGAGGTCAGCATGTAGAGGATGGTTTCGGGCAGTGTAGATCTGAAGGAGATGCAGTGGAGTTGCACACCCCGGCTTGCGAACGATGTTATAATTCTACGAAACATTCAGTTCTTTATGGTTTGTGATTGTTGATGTTGACATTTTATAGTCCATCTGCATGTGGAGCCACAGACGCATCAAAAGTAATCCCAACCTCTGCAAGTCAAACTACAGTAGACACAAACTGATTTGGATGAGCTTAAATGGTAACAAAGAGTCATTTTGTTCCTTTCTTTTTAACATTAATATGTCAGCAGTAATCTTTAATGTTGATGAAACGTCTCGTTCATTGTTGCTCACGTCGAATCATACCACCTGGGCTTTCTATGACCTTCAGTCACGTCACGTGTGAAAGACGGTCTTGAATTTAACCTGCTCGTCTTTTCCCTCTCTCATTCGATGACGCCCGTGAAACTGGTATGACAATTACAGGAGCGCTTTAGTTACCGCAGCTATAAGTACTCCTGCAGGACCTATGTAAAAAAATTGGGGCTAAATGTATGTTACAATAATATAATATCGTGTATTTTACTATTAGTTCATATTTACCAATACCAGGTATCAGTATCGGGCCCATACCGGCCTTATTTCAAGGTATCGAGTACTTGTGAAGGCTGCCGTACCAGACACTGATACTTAAGGCTAAAAAAAAGAAAATCTGGTATTGAGTAAGTCCTCCTTGCCAGTAGTTGGCGCTACACTGCCGCGGTTTGACACATTGCCGAATCATGTGCGAACGAAAAAAAGGTCTTTGTTCACAATTATCTGTCATTGTGGTCAGTGAAATGTTATGCATCAAAATAACTAGTGGTGTCTTTCAACTGTTTCTAGTCTATACCCGTAGACCACATTAAACAAAGACAAAAATGACAAAGACAAAATCTGTAGTAAAACATGGAGAAGGCACGGTTATATTCTGGGGCCGCTTTGCTGCATCTGTCACAGTGTGTCTTGAATCAGGGCAGGATACAATGAAATCTCAAGTACGAGGACATTCTGGAGCGAACCACTGTACGCTCTTCGATGTCAGAAAGCTTGGTCTCAGTCACAGGCCATAGATAATGACCTAAAACACAAAGGTAAAAAACAGAATCAACAATGTCCGAGATCTGAACGTCGGAAAAATCTGAAGATTGCTGATTTAAATTCTTTACTACATCTGTGCAAAGAGCTAAAACATGTCAGTATTCTGGAGAGGGTGTCACCGAAAATTGCAGAAATCTTTTGATTGCAGTGATTGCCTCAAAAGGTTCTGAAACAAACAACGGTCATTTTTGTCCAGGCCTTGTTCTTTATTCGTTTAGGTTTTAAAAAATAATTCTGTTGGACCAACAATTGCGACAATTGCTATCAACACAAAGCAGTGGGAGATGTGAGCAGGGTTCAATGTTAAACTTCACCCACTGGTCCCACCTTTCTGCTCTATTTCCTCTCACACGGGCGTTGTAGCACTTCGGTTGTCTCTGAAGCCAGAACATTTGCAGGTGGACTTCCAACCTTTGCCTCCCTGTTTATGTGTCAGAACCGTGCCAGAATGACTTCTTTGACAGGAAGTGTAAAATGGGCGCTCACTAACACATACAGTAGACTTCCATACTTCTGCACTGTATATTGTACAAGAACACCGACTGATCGTAGAAGCAGAAATTGTTCGAAAGAAATACGCGACTGTTTTATATAGCGATGGCATTTTACCAGAAGTATGAGGACAATGTGAGCGTTTTTCTGATTTTTAGCTTGAAGCCTTAAAAGTGTAGACTTTCCCCTTTAATTTAAGAGAGCTCGCAAAAATATGGTGCAACTAAGGGGCCCAAAAGTATTTGAGCAAAGTGCAGCTATAACAGTGCTATAAGTATATAAATGCGGCCATTCCACCATTTGTTGTGCAATTCAAAGTGAATATGTCCACAGAAGCAAGACACAGAGGGTACACGTGAGGCACATTGTATTAATTATTCAATGACAAGTATACAACTATTACAGGAATGTGCGTGTGTGTGAGAGACAGAGAGTGGGAGGAGGGCGTGGGGATTGGGGTACAGTCCTGGATCAAATAGTTCATTTTTAAATCCAACACTGAGCAAGTGGGCGGAGGTGTGACTGGTTTGCTCGTGCTCTATATATAGCCTGTGAATGGGACGAGGACCTGCTGCCACGTGTGGACTGCAGTGTACGTGCGTGTGTGTGTGTGTGTGTGTGTCTTTGTGTGCATAGCAGCCTTCCTCAGTCACATTTCTCATGTGGCACTGAACATGCACTGCATGTCTTCCTGCATCCCCCAAAATCATGTGATCCTGGGATGGGGGCTTGGGCTATGATCACACGCACACAAACACGCAACAGTTGTTGAGGACACACGCCATTCGCGCCCATGCCGCCTTTTTTATTGAGTCGGTCTTGGTGCGTTTTCTTCTCGTCCACCAATCAGATTAAGCCAGAGCGCTTCATGTGATGTCATAGGCTTTACGATGCTTATGTAATAGCCATTGGCGAGACATCCCCAAGCCACTTGAGCTTCTCCCACTTCAAGCTGTGGCTACAACAACAGCCACAAAAAAAAAAAATGAAATACTACAATATGTCAGCGTCACTCATCTTGTTTTGTGTCTTTTCCAGAGGACGCTTTCTCAGCATCGTCATGAAAATAGAAGAGATGCTTCGAAGTTGGTTCCCTCGCATAAAACCAAATCAGGCCAATGACAGCTCACCAGCTAAGAAGCAAAAGGTAAACATTGATTTATTCACTCTACGTACGTATATGTAAAATCATCCCTCGCTATATTGCAGTTCACTGATTGAGGTTTCAGTGTGGGACATATTTTTTTTTTCTCCGTATGTGATTGGTTCGTTTGAACCTTGAGCCCCACCTACCACTGCACTCTCCACGCGCAAAAGTGCACTTATACAATCAAAGCGGGTGTGCATTTAATAGTTTCAGTGCGCATGCGAACCTGCGCACCACTTATGTGCACCTCTGTAAATGAGTCTGTTTCTCCTTATGTGAGTCACTGCTGCCACATTTCATCATCCATCCATCTTCTACCGCTTATCTGAGGTGGGGTCGCAGGGGCAGTAGCTTGAGCAGGGACGCCCAAGACTTCCCTTTTCCCAGCCACTTCATACCTTCCGGGGGGATCACGAGACGTTCCGAGGCCAGCCGAAGGATGTAGACTCTCCAGCGTGTCCTGGGTCGTCCCCGGGGTCTCCTCCCGGTGCCCGGAACACCTCACCAGGGAGGCGTCCGGGAGGCGTCCGAATCAGATGCCCCAGCCGCCTCATCTGGCTCCTCTCGATGTGAAGGAGCAGCGACTCTACTCTGAGATCGTCCCGGATGACCGAGCTTCTCACCCTCTCTCTAAGAGCCCGGAGGAAAAACTCATTTCGGCCGCTTGTATCCAGGATCTTGTTCTTTCGGTCACGACCCACAGCTCGTGACCATAGGTGAGGGTTGGAACGTAGATCGACCGGTAAATCGAGAGCTTCTCCTTTCGGCTTAGCTCCTTCTTTACCACAACGGATCGATACAAAGTCCGCATCACTGCAGACGCTGCACCGATCCGCCTGTCGATCTACCGTTCCATTCTTCCCTCACCCCAAGATACTTGAACTCCTCCACTTGGGGCAGGATTTCATCCCCGACCTGGAGAGGGCACGCCACCCTTTTCCGACTGAGGACCATGGTCTCAGATTTGGAGGTGCTGATGCTCATCCCACCCGCTTCACACTCGGCTGCGAACTGCTCCAGTGAGAGTTGGAGCTCACGGCTTGATGAAGCCAACAGAACCACATCATCTGCAAAAAGCAGAGATGCAATACTGAGGCCACCAAACCGGACCCCCTCTACGCCTCGGCTGCGCCTAGAAATTCTGTCCATAAAAGTTATGAACAGAATCGGCGACAAAGGGCAGCCTTGGCGGAGTCCAACCCTCACCGGGAACGAGTCCGACTTACTGCCGGATATGCGGACCAAACTCTGACTCCGGTCGTACAGGGACCGAGCAGCCCGTATCAGTGGGTTCTGTACCCCATACTCCCGAAGCACCCCCCACAGGACACCCCGAGGGACACGGTCGAACGCCTTCTGCAAGTCCACAAAACACATGTAGACTGGTTGGGCGAACTCCCATGCACCCTCGAGGACCCTGCCAAGGTTGTAGAGCTGGTCCACTATTCCACAGTTACACCTAAGTGCAATTTAGAGTCTCCAATTCATGCATGTTTTTGGGATGTGGGAGGAAACCGAAGTGCCCGGAGAAAACCCACGCAGGCACGGGGAGAACATGCAAACTCCACACAGGCGGGGACGGGGATTGAACCCGGGTCCTCAGAACTGTGAGGCTGACGCTCTAACCACCGTGCCGCCCTGAGTAACTACTCTACAAAAATAAAAAAATCTGTGATGCACTGACTCTGCAATAAGTGAACCATGTTTAGCGAGGGATTACTGTGGCACATATTGACATTGGATTGCATATATGAAACGTATAAAATAATTAATTGGTTTGATTTCACTTATTGCGAAGGTTTTCTACATCACGTTTTGTTGCCTGCTTGCGAGCAGTGATGCCGGTAATGCGTTACAAAGCAACGCGGTCCTCCAAAATACCTCCACTTTCAGTAATGAGCAAAGTAACGCATTACTTAAAAGTAATCAGACTACAGTTACTGTACAATAGTTACTTTTGCATCATCAATGTCTCCCACCAAGTACTAATTTGTAGCTGGTGGTTCGAACAAAGAGCAGTCCAGCTGTGCAGAAGCATTTAACAGAGACTGCTCTTTTTTAATACAAAGAAAGCGATTGGGTAGGGATTGTTTATTCTACAATGCACAGTGCCATAAAAGTGCAAAGAAATGCAAGCTTTCACTGTCGCCACACTATTTTTGTTATTTTCCTTAGTAAAAAAGTGTATTTGATTGTTGTTACTTTTGATTTACACATTAAGTATACAGTTTTACTGGCGTGTTAAACGCGCAATGCATTGTGGGTTAATTATTCTCACCGAAGTGCACGGTCATAAACCGGCACCGGTGATGACCACCACAGGTTTTTCCTCATTAAAATACACACTCAAAATTTGTTTTTCACTATGCTGGAAATGATTAATTTCCATTAATTTCAATGAAAAAACAATGATTTGAGATAATAGTGATAGTATTGAGTTACTATTAAAGTCAAACATCAAAGAACCACTGTAATCTATTTGGTTGCCTTTAAAAGTGCAAACTGTTATATAAATACAATTATGGACTTTATTTGCAACAGAGGACAGCTCCGTGGCCCCCAGCATCACTTTGCTCGTCAGATGGGGAGTCGGCCACCTCCGGCTCGTTCATCCACGTCGGACGACCGCACACGTCACCCATCTGCTCCCGAGAACGATCCGACTCAACACTCAGTCCCCAGAGTCCGAGCCGGGGCGTCACGCAGGACAACTTTGTCTCCTCCAGTACTGACTCTGCGGTGTTGCCCCCACGCCGCCCAAGAGGTCCACCGCGGCATCTCAGTCAGGGACCACTGCCTTTCAAGATCAGCTCGCCCTATCTGGAAAGACTACTGAAGGCCAAGAAGAGCACCCTCACTCCCAGAGGAGACGACAGGGAGGCCAGGTGCCGTGGATACTCGTGTGGCTCGGACACATGATATGCTGCAGTGTGACATCCGGGTTCATTCTAGAAGCAACTAAGTCATTCTCATTAGAGAATCCTTTGGATTTTGCCATCATTATGGGGTGGGAGATAGGTGAATAAACCACTATACTGTACATAGTCTGAAACATGACATCAATGCAGAAGTGCCTTAAACTTTCATTCTTTCTCATGAGCACTAGGAGGATGATTAAAGAACGGATCTCGAATGCCCCACTTGATTTAATACCTTGTTTCAAAACGTTACAAAATGAGATGAGCCTCACATCAGTTTAAATTCAGTGCGATGTTCGTTTAGTCAATCATGGTTCCATTCAAACATGTTGAGCAATCACTCATTTGGTGGACTCCAATATGATTTAAAGGAAGTTTTTGAACTGTAATGGTCATTGCAAAGTACAAACAAGAGTTGCTAATAATATAAAATGTCACAATGAGATGTTAAGTTGCTTCTCGGACGGAATTCTTCATGGCTTGGGAGTGTGTTAGGATGTCAAAAAAAAAACATGGAGATGTAAGCTTTTCCAATGGATAGTGATGAAAGCATGTTTCTGAGTGCAAAGCTTGCCTGCACGAGAATTAGAAGAGGTCAAGGTCAGCTCCAGGTCACTTTCAAGATTGCTTCTGAGAGAAAACAAGGACTTCCAAGGTTGACTTCTCACCAGTTTTTCACTGCGTGAACCGTAGAACAAGATACAGCAGTCAGTGAACAGATAAGGCAGGCATCATGGTAGAAAACACACAACTCTATTTATTAATCTAAATCGAAATGACTGTGCATTTACTTTTGAAAATTTATTGGCTACTTTTCCTAGCAGTGCTTCGACTGTTACCTTGTTTGGTCCTCTACCTCCCGCTGAACCCACAGCAGTGTGCAAGGCTTAAGTGAATCCAAACAATGGGTAGAGAGAGAAAAAGAAAAAAAAACAAACAAAAAAAAAAAAAGGGTTGGTGATCACATCACAGTATTACTTGGTCATCACTCTGCCTAATGCAATTGTAGTGTGTGTTTTCAACTGGTTTTATTGGGGCAGGCAATGAAGGCAAAGATTGCCAAGTTTGTTGCTCATCTTCTGCATGCCTGTATTTTTTTTTTAGATGGATAAGACAAGTTTGTCTATCATTCAACAGATTTCTTGCTGGCTGATTTATCTTGCGTCTTCTCCGCACAAATAGACAATCAAAGCACATGGTTTCAGAAGGCATGTAAACGGTTCATTGGCCATACTGCAAATGTAGTGTGCACATCAAATGCCTCATAGTTTGTTTTGCACTTCTCATTCCTTTAATAAGAGTACTTCCTCTGTCAAGTTCCACAGTGTGTGATGTTTACTGCTAGGGCAAATGCATGCAAACATTTCCAAAGAATGAACGGGTTCTGTGGTCGTGAGTTCGGAAAGAAAGTCACAAATTAATTTATATAAAACTCAATAAAAAGCACATAATGCTCCACTTAACGGGTATTAGGGGTTTTCAGGATGCTATTCATCCATTTTCTGTAGCGTTTGATCTCATCAGGGTCAGCTGGAGTCTAACACAGTTGACTTTGAGCGTGAGGTGACGCACATACAACCTGGACTGGTCACCAGGCAATCACCTATAATTATTTATTATTTATTCAATAATTTATTCAATTCAATGTTTGGACCTGGATCAGTATGTTTAAAGTGATTCAATGCAACTTTGTCTGAAGGCAACAATTTAAGATATGAATGCCTGTCTACACACCCCTTGGTCTATAATACGTGACAAATAATGTGGGCACAGGCTTAGAAAATGAGCCTGTGATACTCAGAAATTGACAGCCACAATTAGTACATGTGATTGAAGCAGTCTTATTTCTTTTTGTGTGTCCTTTTTCTGCTTGAGGTTTCCTTGGATGTTGTTACTTTCATAGTGTCAGCCCACTGTTGACAAATTGCCAATTTTTAACTACTGAAGGACTTCCAATAACACCTATAACAGGCACAGAAGAACAGGAACATTTGGCAATATTTTGAAGACTTAAAAAAAGTTAAAATTTGTAAGTTCAAGTCTTAAACCAGTCCAAGTGCCTTTAGATTCGATGGATGCGAATATCCCCCCCACCCCCCCAACAACAAAAGCAGCTTTTGTTTCAGACGTGGAGCCTTTTTGTTTTATATTTCCAATAATTTATTCTTCCCCAAAAATGTGGCCTTTGTGATATTTTCTACTTGTGTAAATACATTCTTTAATAAATGGATATAAGTAATGAAAAAATGCTCAAAAAAAATCCTCTCATTATTCTGGCATTTAGCAGATAGAAATAATTTCAGTAATACTAGTTGACCAAAAAAAAGGAAAAGTTTAGTTTGATTTCATGTCAGAAAGTGAAGGGGTAAAAAAACATGTCTTGTTATATCATGCATGCAAACCTCTGGTTTTAACTGCAAACTACTCAAGGTTACAATAAGTCATTCTGCAGCATTTATTGTTGGTTTGGATGCTTTGGGAAACCAGGTTCAGGCAATAAAACAATAAATATGGATGTTACAGCAAGAAATTTATCATGAGGCATTTTACACAATGTACACGATATATTTGTCCTAAATTCCTTCTTGAATATCCTATGCACATTTTCAAAGAAATAACTCCATGCAGTGCCCCAAAAATGGGATGTTGGAGTAAAGGAAAAACAAAAAAAAACAAAAAAAAAACTAAATGCACTTGTGAAGATTTTTGTGTTGTTAAAAATAGTATCAAACCCACAAGGACAAATAAAATGTGTGCATCTTGAAAATACATCAAAATGAATGTAAAATGTGGTCCATCTGCTCTGGAGTTCCTGTACTACTGCAGTGATGATGATGAATCTAAGGGTTTGTGAGGCATTCAGGTAAATCCGGGCATGCCAGCTCATTCCTGGTGCTCCGATGTGTTTCAAGTGCGCATCAGTAGTCTGTATCAGAGCCCTCAGCATTGTCCACATTACGAGAGAGCATGTAGTTGTCCATGTCGATGGAGCGGCAGTTGTTGATGGCGTAGCGCAGCCGCTCAGCCATGACAGCCTGGCTGGAGTACGGCGGCAGACGCAGCTGGAAGAAACAAGTCTGAGAGGTGGGCAGGCTGTCATACGGCTGCAGAGGGAACAGGAAATGCACTGGTCAACCACTGCATTGACACACTCTTCATTCACGCTTCTACTAAATACAGTGCTACCTTGACTTAAGAGTTTACTGCGAAACTGTGAAAACCATGCTGCGTCATTCGAAATCATTCCTGCTAACAAAACAAACAATGGAGTACAACAAGGTAGGCGACTGGTTAGCACATCTGCCTCACAGTTCTGTGGACCCGGGTTCAAATCTGGCCTCGCCTGTGTGGCGTTTGCAAGTTTTCCCCGTGCCTGCGTGGGTTTTCTCCGGGTACTCCAGTTTCCTCCCACATTCCAAAAATATGCATGGTAGGTTAATTGAAGACACTAAATTGCCCATAGCTCTGGATGTGAGTGTGAATTATTGGTTATCTATATGTTCCGTGAAATTGAGGTAGGCGCCAGCACGCCCGCGACCCTAGTGAGGGTAAGCGGTATGGAAAATGGATGGATGGATGGAGTACAATAAGGGTCAGCGTGTGGCGTTTGGGAAACATTTTATTGAAAAGGGGACTGAGTGACTGTGGTGCATAATAACGGTGCATGTGTTTTTATACCATAATCCCGAGCTATATGGTGGTTCACTTATTGCGGATTCATTTTTTGTGCAGAACTCACCTGCACATCTCTGGTACAGTTAGCATTAAGAGCTATTTGACTATAATGTGGCAGCAATGAGTCAAATGGGCTTTGACTTTGCAGAAATAAACCTTACTGAGTAATTTCAACTCACACCTTTGTGACCCTCCAGCACGAAACCGATCGTAAGTTGCACAGCCGTGTTTTGAGCTATGAATATTTTCTGAAAAGGCATTAAAAATGCTTTCCAATGATGTATCGATTGTGGTAATCGGGTAACATTTGGTGAAGATATCTCCGTTTAAAAATCAGAAGCCGCGTTTCAGTATTAGCCTAGCAACAAGGATGGTTTGTTAACACCATAAGGCACAGTATTACGGGCTTTTGTTGGTTCATACATGTAATGACGTACATCGGAATTAAATCTGCGGCTGCACAGAAACCCAAGCTATCTGCTGATGTGTTTTTCCTTGTCTTGTGCACGGCAGCAGCTGATTAGTGTCGTCGATTTCTCGTCGTGGTCGGACTATTTTTCCCCGAGGTCATTAAGGTAAGAAATTCACATCAACTGGGAAGTGATCTTTCCAAACTTTTCTGGTGCTTGAATCAGATCTGAAAATGTTTATTTTTCACGTAGTCAATGTTTCATGGGATCTAGCTCAAAACCCGGCCGTGCAACTTCCATCGGTTTCGCGCTGGAGGGTCACATTTGGTAAGTCACCAAGTTACTTAGTGATCCAGTAAACATGACTGGAATGCCACTGTTTAACTCACAAGCCGCAGTCAGAGTTTCATGAAAGAAATTCACAAATAACCTAGCTGGAAAAATTTTAATTATCATGGAAATTATTATTTCCATTATTCCTTTCAAAAAGTTTAACTTTCATAGATTATAGATTCAGGGCCCGTATTTTAAACACTTTCAAGTATTTATTTGTTCATTTTTACAAAATTTGGGCTTCCAGCTCAAAAAACCCACTAAATCAAGAATTAAAAAAAAATGAATACTGTGAAGAAATCAGCCCAAATTTTGAAGGCCATAAATGTTTTCAACTGAGTGTCACACATCTACTAAACTCAAAGCACCTGCACAGGTTTCCCTAGGTGTCATTAAATTGCTTCAGTTTGTTTCAATTGTCTCTGTTGGGTTCGATATGGGAAAGACTTGACAACTGGCTAGAAGACCATCATTGATACCCTCCATAGGGTGGGTAAACCACAAAAGTTAATCGCTAAGGAGACTGGCTGTTCACAGAGCGCTGTGTCCAAGCATATCAATGGAAAGTAGACTGGCTGTTCACAGAGCGCTGTGTCCAAGCATATCAATGGAAAGTCTAGTGGAAGGACAAAATGTGGCAGGAGAAGATGCACCAGAAAAAGAGATGACCGTGGGCTTCAGCGGATTATCAAACAGAGAAGATTCAAGAATCTAGCAGAGATCCACAAAGACTGAAATGAGGCGGGAGTCAGTTTAAAAAAAACAACACCACATTCAGACACATCCGGGAGACGGGCTACAACTGTCGGGTTCCTCGGATAAAGCCACTTCTGAGCCTGAGCCAACATAGGAAGCGTCTCAACTGGGGCAAGGAGAAGAAGGACTGGACTGTTGGCCAGTGGTCCAAGGTCCTCTTTTCCGATTCATTCGTGAAACAAGGTCCAAGGGTTTGGAGGAAGATGGGTGAAGAACAGAACCCAAGCTGCTTGAGGTCTAGTGTGAAATATCCACAGTCAGTCATGATTTGGGGTGCAATGTCCAGTGCAGGTGTTGGTAAACTCTGCTTTCTTAAGTCCAAGGTCACCGTACCAGTCTACCGGAATGTTTTAGAGGACTTCATGATTCCTTCTGCTGAGGATCTGTCTGGAGATGTAGATTTCATCTTCCAGCAGGAGCTGGCCCCTGTCCATACTGCCAGAAGCACCAAAACCTGGTTTGAGGCCCATGCCCTCACAGTGCTTGATTGGCCAGCCAACTTGCCAGATTCAAACCCCATTGAGATTCTATTGGGAATTATCAAGAGGAAAATGATGGGCACCAGACCCAAAAACAAAGAAGAACTGATAGCAAGCATCAAGGAAATCTGGGCTTCCATAACTTCCAGGCAATGCCACAGGGTGATTGCCTCAATGTCACGGCGCATCGAGGCAGTGATTAAAGCAAAGGGATTCCCAACCAAGTATTGAAGAGTAACACATCGTTTTGAAAGTACCATATTTTGATTGATTTAATGTGACCATAATTTCTCTCGTTTCTACAAAAACTGAGAAGTAAATGGTGATTTCGTCAAAGTATGCAAATTTTTTATGAGCTGGAAATCCAAATTATTTAAAAATAAACAATACTTGAAATTGTTTAAATTATGGGCCCTGAATCTATGAAAGATGAACTTTTTGAATGCAATTCTGGAAATGAAACTTTTCCATTTTTGGAAAGGGTCTGTTTCGCCAATTGCACACGCATAACAATATGGACAGGAACAAATGCAAGTGAAGAGCAATGTTTAGGTTGATTTTCTCCAACTACAGTACTATTGTTAAAAAGAGCACCGCAAAGAATTCTGGAAAGCAGCAGGATATTCCGGACTTACTTCCCATGATGGATTGCGGTGAACTACGTGTCAGGAACATCACTGTGGAGCTCAGTGCCTAATGCTTTCAGGAAACTGCCCATTTACAGCTAAAGTGTGTGGATGGTGACCTTAAGTGAACAAGTAGAATACATGCACCTCTCTGAAGCATCACTCATTGACATTGAATTGCATATATGAAACTTAAAAATGTATACAAATAATACATAATGAACTTCAGTTTCCCTTGCCTGGACGCAGGTCACCGGGGCCCCTCTCTGGAGCCAGGCCTGGGGGTGGGGCTCGAAAGCGAGCGCCTGGTGGCCGGGCCTACACCCATGGGGCCTGGCAGGGCACAGCCCGAAGAGGCAACATGGGTCCCCCTTCCCATGAGCTCACCATAACTCTTTTCCACTCTGGAGTTGCTCACAGTGAAAGGCAGGTTTGGCATACTTAATGCCCCCTGACTCGGTGCCTATACGTTGAGGTTTACCCCGGTGGACGAGAGGATAACCTCCCTCCGCCTTCGGGTGGTGGGATGGGTCCTGAGTGTTGTTTGTGCCTATGCACCAAAGAGCAGTTCAGAGTAGCCACCCCTTGGAGGGGGTGCTGGAGAGTGCTCCCGCTAAGGACTGCCCTCTGGGCAATGACAGTGAGACCTGGAGGGGCGTGATTGTGAGGAATGCCCCCTCCCACCCAACCAGAGCCCGAGTGGTGTTCTGTTATTGGACTTCTGTGCTCGTCATGAATTGTCCATAACGAACACCATGTTCAGACTTAAGAGTGTCCACATGTGCACTTGGCACCAGGACACACTAGGCTGCAGTTCAATGATCTACTTTGTGGTCGTGTCATCGGACTTGGGGCCGCATGTCTTTGAAACTCAGGTGGAGAGAAGGGCGGAGCTGTCAAATGATCACCACCTGGTGTTGAGTTGGCTCCGATGTTGGGGGAAGATGCCTGTAAGACCTGGCAGACCCAAACGTATTGTGAGTGTCTGTTGGCAGACCACGGTGGTGGTTCCCCTTTTTAAGAAGGGGGACCGTAGGGTGTGTTCCAATTACATGGGGAATCACACTCCTCAGCCTCCCTGTTAAGGTCTACACAGGGGTTCTGGAGAAGAAAGTCCGCCAGGAAGTCGAATCTCGGATTCAAGAGGAGCAGTGTGGTTTTCGTCCTGGCCGTGGAACAGTCCTCGAGGGTGCATGGGAGTTCGCCCCACCAGTCTACATGAGTTTTGTGGACTTGGAGAAGGTGTTCGACCGTGTCCCTCGGGAAGTCCTGTGGGGGTTGCTCTGGGAGTATGGGGTACCGGACTCCCTGATACTGGCTGTTCGGTCCCTGTACGACCGGTGTCAGTTTGTTCTGCACTGCCGGCAGTAAGTCAGATTTGTTTCCAGTGAGAGTTGAACTCCGCCAAGGCTGCGATTTGTCATTGTTCATTACGTTTATGGAAAGAATTTTACATCGGTGTTTTTTTAGATGATGTAGTTCTGATGGCTTCATCAAGCCATGATCTCCAACTCTTACTGAAACGGCTGACAGCCGAGCGTGAAGTGGCTGGAATGAAAATCATCTCCAAATTCAAGGATAAGGTCCTCAGTTGGAAAAGGGTGGAGAGGACTCCACCCTTAGTGGAGGAGTTCAAGTATCTCGGGGTCTTGTTCACGAGTGAGGGACGAATGGAGCGGGAGATCGACAGACGGATTGGCGCATCGTCTTTAGTGATGCAGACTGTATCAGTCTGTCGTGGTGAAAAAGGAGCTGAGCCAAAAGGCAAAGCTCTCGATTTACCGGTTGATCTACGTTCCCTGCCCTCACCTATGGTCAAGAGCTATGTGTCGTGAGCAAGATCGTGGATATGAGCGGCTAAAATGTGTTTCCTCCGCAGGGTGTCTGGGCTCTCCCTTAGAGGGTGAGAAGCTTGGTCATCCATGTGGGGCTCAGAGTTGAGGTGAGGTGGCTCGGGCATCTGGTTAGGATGCCTCCTGGACGCCTCCTTGGTGCGGTGTTCCTGGCACATCCCTCTGGGAGGAGGCGCCAGGGTCGACCCAGGACACGCTGGTGAGACTATGACTCTCGGCTGGCCTGGGAACGCCAGGGGATCCCCCCAGAAGAACTGGACGAAGTGGATGATGAGAGGGAAGTCTGAGTTTCCCTGCTTAACCCGCTGCCCCAGCGATAAATAATACAATAAATAATTGGTCGCTACGTCACTAACTTTGTCTATTGCGGGGTATATGTGGAAAGTAACCTCCACGATAAATGAGGAATTACTGTATTAGTCACTTCTAGCTGTTTCTCCTTACAAAAGAATGCTTGTAAAAATCTGCTCCATTGAAAGCCGTTTGAGTATTTATTCAATATCCTTGCTATCCAGTTCAGGACACTAATGTATTAATATATTTGTTTGTCTTCACTAGTAGTGAAAAAAATGGTAATAGAAAGGCACAGCCGGTCTACTAGTGTGCTGAATTGTCTTATTAGTGAGGACTGGATATCAAGGATATTGAAAAATTCACATATGTGGTAATAATACAGCACACTTGTAACCAGAACTGACCCGCTAAGAAATAGAATACAAATATCCTGCTAATAAATGTCACTGACTCACTCTGTCCACTTTCATGATCTGAAACCTCTGAGAGATGTCGGCCGTGTTGGCGGGCAGCCTCGAGCGTCCGGACACAAAGCGCATAAAGAGCACTCGCTCCTCGTTGGAGAACTCTTCCAGAGTCTGCCAGAACCACTGCACCAGGGAGTGCTGCTCGTCCACCTCTCGGTAACGCACCACCTTCTTCAGCACATCACAGCAGATCTTGGGCATTCCGCACACCATCTGCTCCAGCTGCTTGGGCGTCAGCAGGGACATCAGCGGCACCGGCACGATCCATGACATACCTTCACGCACGGCGGCCACCTGACAGGAGAGGGGGTTTTCACTTCATTAGGGGTTGAAAACATTTTCCTGACACTCGTTCCTTGTCATATGTGAAAGTTCAGGCTTAGTAACCAAGTGAGCATTACCTGGCGATTAATTTCATGTAGGCGGTACTCAATAGCTCTTTCCACATATTCCTTTCTGTTGGAGAAAGTGAGCGGGATGCTGTTTCCTCCTGGGATGATGGGCACCATCTTACCATCTGCACTCTGCCCGACAAAGGAATCTAGAGGAATCATCTGAAAGGAAAACAAAACCCAATTTTTGTTGCGACTGAGAGTTGTATCCTTGATTTGTGAGTTTAAGTCGTCGTGGGACAAAGCTCATAACTCATTTTATATCAAGGTGACTCTTTCCTGTGACTTCAGCACTTGGATCAGGGCATCTCAAACACCATAAAGGGCCACAAATCATTTTCAATGTGTCAGAGGTCCATTTATTGAGGCTGGTCAGGCCATGTGATAATACTGTAATATTCAAAAGTAAAGGTCCTTTTCATAAAAAAACAAAACACAGTTGAATAAAAGACATGACCCGTCATGAATCCAAAACAAATGAATATATAAATACACACACACCGGCTGAAATAAGGATTTAACACGTCACCATTTTTCTCAAATATATTTCTAAAGGTGCTATTGACCTGAAGATGTTGGGAACAACTCAAGTAATCAATACATACAAAGAAATTACTACAAATAAGATCATAAATTAAGTTATGTAATAATGTGAAATGGCAGAGGGGAAAAGTATTGCACACGCCAACTGGTATTTATTTAATACTTTGTACAAAGCCTTTGCAATGACAGCTTAAAGACGCCTTCTGTATGGAGAAACTAGTCGCATGCATCGCTCTGGTGTGATTTTGGCCACACAAGCAGTCTTCAAATCTTGAAGGTTCCATGGGCTTCTTTTATGGATTTTGGCCACATAAGCAGTCTTCAAATCTTGAAGGTTCCATGGGCTTCTTTTATGGACCTTGAGTTTCAGTTCTTTCCATAGATTTTTAATTGATTTCAAGTCAGGTGATTGGCTGGGCCATTCTAGCAGCTTTATTTCTTTCCTTTGAAACCAATTGAGAGTTTCCTTGGTAGCATGTTTTGGATCATAATCCTACTGACATGTCCATGAACTGTTGGTATGGTGTTTTTAGGGTGATGTGCAGTGCCATTTCTCCTCCACACGTGGTGTGCATTACGGCATTCAAAAAGTTAAATTTTGCTGTCATCCGACAAGCCTATATTCTCAGGCCAGTCTCGTACCCACACTCTTTTACTATGAAGCCACACTGTTGTAACACGTGCAGAATGTGGTTTGGAATTGTCTTGCTGAAATAAGCAGGGGCGTCCATGAAAAAGACGTTGCTTGGATGGCAGCATTTGTTTCTCCAAAACGCGTATGTACCTTTCAGCATGAATGGTGCCTTCACAGATGTGTAAGTTACCCATACCATTGGCACGAACACAGCCCCATACAATCACAGATGCTGGCTTTTGACCTTTGCGTCCATAACAGTTAGGATGGTTCTTTTCCTCTTTGGCCCGGAGGACACGACGTCCACAATTTCCAAAAACAATTTGAAATGTGGACTCGTCGGACCACAGAACACTTTTCCACTTTGCATCAGTCCATCTTAGATGAGCTCGGGCCCAGAGAAGCCGGCGGCGTTTCTGAGTGTTGTTGATAAATGGCTTTTGCTTTGCACAGTAGAATTTTAAGTTGCACTTACGGATGTAGCGCTGAACTGTATTTACTGACATTGGATTTCTGAAGTGTTCTTGAGCCCATGTGGTGATGTGATATCCTTTACACATTGATGTCGGTTTTTGATGCAGTGCCGCCTGAGGGATCGAAAGTCACGGGCATTCAATGTTGGTTTTCGGCCTTGCCGCTTACATGCAGTGATTTCTCCAGATTCTTTGAACCTTTTGATGATGATATGGACCGTAGATGATGAAATCCCTAAATTCCTTGCAATTGTACATTGAGGAACATTGTTCTTAAACTGTTCGATTATTTTCTCACGCACTTGTTCATAAAGAGGTGAACCTTGCCCCATCTTTGCTTGTGAATAACTGAGCAATTCACGGAAGCTCCCTTTCTACCCAATCATGGCACCCACCTGTTCCCAATTAGCCTGTTCACCTGTGGGATGTTCCAAACAGGTGTTTGGTGAGCATTCCTCAACTTTCTCAGTCTTTTTTGCCACCTGTCCCAGCTTTTTTGGAACGTGTTGCAGCCATAAAATTCTAAGTTAATGATTATTTGATAAAAACAATGACGTTGATCAGTTTGAACATTAAATATTTTGTCTTTGTAGTGTATTCAATTAAATATGTTTAACATGATTTGCAAATCATTGTATTCTGTTTTTATTTATGTTTAACACATATAGAGTTTGTATATAGAGCTCCAGGATGCAGTCGGGAGATGGGAGAAAGTTCTAGAAGATCATCCATCACTGCAGCCCTCCACCAGTCGGGGCTTTATGGCTTTTTATATATATATATATATATAAATATATATATTTTACATACCACACCGGTGTGCTTGGTCATGGTAACATTGTTGACGTACATTACTCATCATAGGCGAGTCGCTTTCATGAGCAGCGAGGAATTAATGTGATTCCGAGACAAATTTTTTTTTACTGTACCAAGAATAGGATGTTCCAGACTCCAGAGACTTTTTGTAGTCATCAGAGTCCTCACTGCCGCCATGCCTCTCTCTCTCTCTCTCCCTCCCTCCCTCCCCCGTGCACTCTATGGCACAATAGACAACAGATATAACCATCTTCACATGGCCGCCACATCAATGCGCTACATTCAACATGGTCGCGATGTAGGCACGGAAGGCACGTCTTTTGGAATTGAAACTTTTTTTTTGTTTGTTTGTTTATCTGTGACCTGGAAATACTTCAGTCCCATTCTTTCCCAGCATGGCACCACAGAGCCAGTAAACAACAGTGGCCAATTTCTGAACTAACAGACCTTGTCAACAGCAGTATAATTGACAAATAGAAAGTATTTTTGGACACATTGTTCAGTACCGACGGTCAGTTTTATCCGACATCCGTTATATCTGCGGCGAGGTTCCACTGTATATAATTATATTTTTAAATATAAACACAGAGAACCACAAGAAAGAAGGAAATGTGTGCCAGTGCTTGCATGCGCGTTTGTGAAAGAATAAATACAGATTGGAAAGTAAACCCAAACATAGGATAAAATAATAAAAAACAATCAAATTAGTCTACTTACAAATGTTATATATCACGAATGCTGTCAAGTCAACATTTACACAGAAACTGTTACAGGGAAGGGTTTCACGTCATTTGTTTGGGGTGGAATCAGGGCTTTAGGATGGGCTTGTGATTTTCTGTTTGAGACAGTCCATTTGAGTGATGGAATGGTTGTGGAGAAAAAGGTGTATGTCTTGAGTTGCTTCATCATTAATGAATGTGAATGAGTGAGGGAAGGATGCAACAGAAACTAGGTTGATTGAAAAATGAAAATCTGCAGCTAGCCACAGGATGTGCACAAAGGTGGTATCAAGTCTCCAGAGAGTGGTGTGTAAACCTAATTATTTGATTCTACACTTTAAAAAGAAAACTAGTAGCAACTGTGAGTGTTGTTTATCTGTTTCAATTTACTGAGATAACACGCATAGAGACAGACTGGCTAAGAAAACGTTTCCCCACATGAACCCACCTCGTGGAAATTATCCTCAGTAATGCTGCCGTCTTCGATGTGAAGAATGCTTTTCAGCGTCTGCACGTAAAGGAGGTCCACTTCCTCCAGATCTTCAAGGAGCAGGGGGATACAGCACAGCTGTTTCCACACCAGAGGTGCCAGGTGAAGGTCCAGGGGCTTCTTAGTACGAATGGCTACACCCATCAGGATGCCAAGAAATTTAAACTGGAGCATGTGCTCATCCAAGCAGGAAGATGGGTTGAGGAGGAACCTTAGGAAAAAACAGTGTTGAAATAAAGTTCTCGTGTCAATTATTCACCCAGTTATCCAAAACATACTTAAACCATTTTAATTAAATGTTATTTTCTTGGAGAATTGTGTTCAAAAATGTTTTGTGTTCAGATCTTGTTTTTGGCCTTTCACTGAGTAATTTGCATGTTCCTCCTGTACTTTTACGGGTGTTCTCTGGGTACTACGGTTTCCTCCTGGATTCCAAAAACATGTGTTTCCTACCTCCCTTCCACAGTCAGCTGGGATATACTCCAGCTTCCTGATGACCCTAGACATGACAAGTGGTATCCAAATGGATGGACTATTTTAAGACTTTGAATACGGAGTATTTTGGTTTTAGATAGTGTGCCCCATGAGTGTGATATTTGTGACTTTGTAAAACTAAATTGTATTAAAATTTTGAACTGTCATGTCCTCTCACCTAACTCCCATGTCCACCATTCAATAGGCCTATACAGTATGACTACGATAATACTGTCATGCAAAATTTAGCGCAGCCTATTAATTCACAAGTTAGTACCGTCACGAAAATAAATTTGAGAAGGTTCCAACAAGTGTATTTACTTGTAATTTTATTTATTGCATGTTTTGAAAGCAGCTACACTGTTAAAATCTAATTTAGTCCCTTGTATCAGAGGTATGGGTCTTAATGGTCCATATTTGCTTATGATTTGATGTATTTTTTTGACTGGGCAAAACTGGCATCCATGGCAGAGTTCCAAGGTGAAAACCACTGATGACCAAAAAGAACAAAGGCTCATCTTGAACTACAACCCCAATTCCAATGAAGTTGGGACATTGTGTTAAACATAAATAAAAACAGAATACAATGATTTGCAAATCATGTTCAACCTATATTTAATTGAATACACTACAAAGAAGATACTTAATGTTCAAACTGATCAACTTCATTGTTTTTAGCAAATAATCATTAATTTAGAATTTTATGGCTACAACACGTTCCAAAAAAGCTGGGACAGGTGACAAAAAAGACTGAGAAGGTTGAGGAATGCTCACCAAACACCTGTTTGGAACATCCCACAGGTGAACAGGCTAATTGGGAACAGGTGGGTGCCATGATTGGGTAGAAAGGGAGCTTCCGTGAATTGCTCAGTTATTCACAAGCAAAGATGGGGCAAGGTTCACCTCTTTGTGATCAAGTGCGTGAGAAAATAGTTGAACAGTTTAAGGACAATGTTCCTCAACGTACAATAACAAGGAATTTAGGGATTTCATCATGATCCATAATATCCATAATATCATCCAAAGGTTCAGAGAATCTGGAGAAATCACTGCATGTAAGCGGCAAGGCCGAAAACCAACAATGAATGCCCGTGACCTTCGATCCCTCAGGTGGCACTGCATCACAAACCGACATCAATGTGTGAAGGATTTCACCACATGGGCTCAGGAACACTTCAGAAAACCAATGTCGGTAAATACAGTTCGGCGCTACATCCGTAAGTGAAACTTGAAACTACTATGCAAAGCAAAAGTCATATATCAACAACACCCAGAAACGCCGCCGGCTTCTCTGGGCCCGAGCTCATCTAAGATGGACTGATGCAAAGTAGAAAAGTGTTCTGTGGTCTGATGAGTCCACATTTCAAATTGTTTTTGGAAATTGTGGACGTCGTGTCCTCCAGGCCAAAGAGGAAAAGAACCATCCGGACTGTTATGGACGCAAAGTTCAAAAGCCAGCATCTGTGATGGTATGGTGCTGTGTTAGTGCCAATGGCATGGGTAACTTACACATCTGTGAAGGCACCATTAATGCTGAAAGGTACATACAGGTTTTGGAGAAACATATGCTGCCATCCAAGCAACGTCTTTTTCATGGACGTCCCTGCTTATTTCAGCAAGACAATGCCAAACCACATTCTACACGTGTTACAACAGCGTGGCTTCTTAGTAAAAGAGTGTGGGTACGAGACTGGCCTACGTGCAGTCCAGACCTGTCTCCCATTGAAAATGTGTGGCGCATTATGAAGCGTAAAATACGACAACGGAGACCTCCGACTGTTGAACAGCTGAAGCTGGACATCAAGCAAGAATGGGAAATAATTCCACCAACAAAGCTTCAACAATTAGTGGCCTCAGTTCTCAAACGTTTATAGACTGTTGTTAAAAGAAAAGGTGATGTAACACAGTGGTAAACATGACCCTGTCCCAGCTTTTTTGGAACGTGTTGCAGCCATAAAATTAGAAGTTAATGATTATTTGCTAAAAACAATAAAGTTGATCAGTTTGAACATTAAATACCTTGTCTTTGTAGTGTATTAAATTAAATATAGGTTGAACATGATTTGCGGGCACGTCCCACCGGGAGGAGACCACGGGGACGACCCAGGACATGCTGGAGAGACTACGTCCTTCGGCTGGCCTGGGAACGCCTCAGGATCCCTCCGGAAGAGCTGGATGAAGTGGCTGGGGAGAGGGAAGTCTGGGCGTCCCTGCTAAAGCTCCTGCCCCCGCGACCCGACCCGGATAAGCGGTAGAAAATGGATGGATGGATGGATGGATGATTTGCAAATCATTGTATTCTGTTTTTATTTATGTTTAACACAATGTCCCACCTTCATTGGAATTGGGGTTGTATGAACAATGCAAAAATATAAGAATTTGAGAAGGGGGCCAATACTTTTTCACAGCACTGCATATTGCTGTAATAGTGTATATTAGACTTTACACCGATGTGCTCGGTCTGATCGGTATCGGCCAATAATTAGCATTTTATGCTGATCGGCTTTGATGTCATAATTTGCCGACATTGATCGGCTCCGCAAAAGACATTTACTCCACGGTGCCGTCGTGTACAGTATATTTGAATCCAAAAGCTAGTTTATTTTTAGCCTTGTTGCGTCTCTTTTGACGTCGTACTGTAAATATCTGACCACCAATAAAGTTATTTAAAAAAAAAAAAACGTCGGCAGTGTGAGACAGACAACATGTAATGCCCGTCAGACTACTAGACAAATTTGGTCTTTCACGAATGCACTATGTCAGACTACTGCAATAAAATCTTGTATTCCCATACTACCGCACCCCGTTTTTTACGATCACTGGGCTTCATCTTGTCAACTCAAAGGCGACCGGATACACTCGTTACCATGGCGACGACAACAATAATGGATCGCGCCGTGTGTTTATAAGAAGAAAATGGGGAAAAACGTGTTGGTGCTTACCGGTGCTCGGGAGAGGACGTTCGTTTAAGACTTGCTTGAGGTATGTTCATCTACTTTTAATACGGTACCACTCGCAAGCAGACAACAAAACGTTATGTTGCCTAGCAAGCTAGTGCTAGCAGTAACGGTTGTAAGTGAACATGCAGATGATCTGTCAAACTATGCTCTAAAGTTTTGGTGTGTAAAGTAATTTAATTACAGTAAGTTAGCACCCATTATTTCTGTCATGCTCTAATGTTGGTTTGACCTGACTGATTAGAATAAATGATCTGACTTGAGCAGTGATTTCCAACCTTTATGGAGCCAAGGCACATATTTTACAATTGAAAAATCTCATGGCACACCCACAAACAAAACAAAAATGTCACAAAAAGTGGATACATTAATGACAGTATGTACTTCCTGCCATCTAATAGAAGACCATTATTTTTTTCTGTCTGTCACTACGCCCCACTGGCATCAATAGATGAACAAAGACACTATTTATTGTAAATAATTGTTTTTGAGCAATTAAGTACACAAGTATATACAGTAAATGAACAAGTCATTTAAATAGACACATTGCTCCATCTCGTGATCGGATCGGTGATCAGTTATCGTTTTTTGAAACTCGCTGATCGGCCACAAAAATCCTGATTGTGTAAAGCCTCCATCCATCCACCCATTTTCTACCGCTTATCCGAGGTCTGGTCGCAGGGGTAGTAGCTTTAGCAGGGACGCCCAGACTTTCCTCTCCCCAGCCACTTCCTCCAGCTCTTCCGAGGGGATCCCGAGGCGTTCCCAGGCCAGCCGAGAGAGACAGTCTCTCCAGCGTGTCCTGGGTCGTCCCCGGGTCTGCTCTCGGTGGGACGTGCCAAGGCACCTCATCTGGCTCCTCTCGATGTGGAGGAGCAGCGGCTCCACTCTGAGATCCTCCCGAATGACCGAGCTTCTCACCCTATCTCTAAGCCCGAACACCCTGCGGAGGAAACTCATTTCGGCCGCTTGTATCCGGGATCTTGTTCTTTCGGTCACGACCCACAGCTCGTGACCATAGGTGAGGGTAGGAACGTAGATCGAAAGGTAATTCGAGAGCCTAGTGTATATTATTGCACTATCACATAAAAAAACAGCTATTTAACCCCAAATTATGTTAAATCGACAATTGCTAATGTAACATATTGAAAAATCGCTAATTTATTAGGGTGTCATCATTCAAATGATACAAACACGGTGGCAGAGAGCCACATCCTTGCAAGCCTCGTGCAAATGATCATCCATGGAGAGGAAAAGGTTTTGCTCCACAAAATCGTAAATACCGTTGTTCTTATATTTTCAGAGGTGTAAGTGGGCATGAATAAGGATTTACTCGTAAATTTTGGTGAAGATCAGCAAGTGTTTTTGGACATAAAGCAACGTAATGCTTTGGCCAGAGATGCCCTCGTCATCCGACTTTACGACAGCCAGCCAAAGTCTGCGTCTCTCACACATTGTCACCTAGAGAAACGCTTTGAGATCTATAGGAATTATATTGGGACATCTTAGAGGCTTTTGTGATGTAGTTAATACAAAATAGAGGTGACGAAAGCCATGTACAGTGGGTACGGAAAATATTCAGAGCCCGTTAAATTTTTCACTCTTTGTTATATTGCAGCCATTTGCCAAAATACTTTTTCCTCATTAATGTACACACAGCACCCCATATTGACAGAATTGTGGCAAGGCACAGATCTGGCCAAGGTTACAAAAAAATATATATTCTGCTGCACTTAAGGTTCCGAAGAGCACAGCGGCCTCCATAATCCTTAAATGGAAGATGTTTGGGACGACCAGAACCCTTCCTAGAGCTGGCCGTGCGGCCAAACTGAGCAATCGGGGGAGAAGAGCCTTGGTGAGAGCTGTAAAGAAGAACCCAAAGATCAATGTGGCTGAGCTCCAGAGATGCAGTCAGGAGATGGCAGAAAGTTCTCGAAAGTCAACCATCACTGTAGCCCTCCACCAGTCGGGCTTTACGGCAGAGTGGCCCGACGGAAGCCTCTCCTCAGGGCAAGACAAATGAAAGCCCACATGGAGTTTGCTTAAAAAAAAAAAAAAACAAACAAAAAAAAAAAAAAAAACCTGAAGGACTCCAAGATGGTGAGAAATAAGATTCTCTGGTCTGATGAGACCAAGATAGAACTTTTTGGCAATGAGACAATGACCATAAGCACACAGCTAAAATAAAGCAGTGGCTTCAGAATAACTCCGTGACTGTTCTTGAATGGCCCAGCCAGGGCCCTGACTTAAACCCAATTGAGCATCTCTGGAGAGACCTGAAAATGGCTGTCCACCAACGTTCACCATCCAACCAGACAGAACTGGAGAGGATCTACGAGGAATGGCAGAGGATGACCAAATCCAGGTGTGAAAAACTTGTTGCATCATTCCCCAAAAGACTCATGGCTGCATTAGCTCAAAAGGGTGCTTCTACTAAATACTGAGCAAAGGGTCTGAATACTTATGGTTGTGTGATTCAGTTTTTTCTTTATTAATAAATCTGCAAAAAACTCAACAATTCAATTTTTATTCTGTCAATACGGGGTGCTGTGTGTACATTAATAGGGGGAAAAAATTATTTTAGCAAATGGGTGCAATATAAAGAGTGAAATACTGAATACTTTCCATACTACTGTATATATGCGGAAATGAATCTGCAAAGCAATTCCTCGTGCGTGATGATCGAAGTGGTTGACATGGAAACGCGTCAATAAAATTGTTCTGTTCTGATATTTTCAGAGCTGTACGTGGGCATAAATAGGGATGCGTTTGTGATGTAATCGATATGAAATTAAGATGATGTATGCCGAAATGAATCTGCAAACATTTTTGTGGGATGACGTGGCTATCATTCCTCATGGAGGCCATTCAACGGTCGATTTTTTTTTTCTTTTAAGTCTTCCAACATGGCTTCAACTTCAATAGCTAGCATATATGACTAATGGATATTGCTAAGATGTTTTTGCAAATTAGTAGTGTTCTGCTTCTTTGTCTTTAATCGTATTTTGGGTATTATAAGAATTTGTTAATGTAACTATCCTATGTATATGAATGTTCGTAATTCATATATCGGCTCATACATCAGTTGTTTCTGGCCCCAAATAGCAGTAGTGGCCCCAAAAATCCCACGAGTCAGGCTCTATTGCTTGCCTCACCTGTCTCTGTTGTAGCCAACCTCTGCAGTGGCATTGGGGGATGGGATGAGCAGGTCTACCACACCGGTCTCCAACTCCTATGAACAAATTGTCAGACCAATGAGAGTAACAGAACTACCAATCACCAAGTAACAAGAGACCGATGACTCGTCCATACCTGACACATCTCTGTGATAGTATCATCAAACACCCCCCCTGCGTCATCAGCTCCCTCCCCCACCAGCTTCACCTTCCAGGCTCTTGAGGGAAGACGAAGGTCTGAAGCATTCAGTTTCACAACTTGACGGGCAATCTGCACGAAAATGGGTTTACATTTCCGTCCTCTGAAAACAGTCAAAAGACGGAGAAATAATTTAATAATGAGCAACAATGTAATAAGCTGAGTTGAAAGGTACAGACCTTGTGGAGATTCGTTTGACAGTGATCTGGGGACCGTAGTTCTTGCCTTGCACCATGGTTTTGCCAATAGAGCGTACCATGGGTAGAGTGTACACTCTTGGGGCTAACAAGGGTCTTAACTGACCCTGAACAATGCCCCAGGTACCTGCGTTGTAGCGGGAGGTGCAGCTCTGCAAAGTAGACATCCTAATTATCAAAACATTATTATGTGCTACTAATACTAAACTGGAGGGAAAGGGGTTAGACATTTTCTGTTATTTTTCAGAGAATGGCAGCTGGACAATAGATGGGAAATACATCCATCCATCCATTTTCTGAGTTGCTTCTCCTCAATAGGGTTGCGGGCGTGCTGGAGCCTATCCCAGCTATCATCGGGCAGGAGGCGGGGTACAACCTGAACTGGTTGCCAGCCAATCGCAGGGCACATACAAACAAACAACCATTCACATTCACACCTACGGGCAATTTAGAGTCTCCAAATAATACATGTTTTTGGGATGTGGGAGTAAACCGGAGTGCCCGGAGAAAACCCACGCAGACACGGGGAGAACATGCAAACTCCACACAGGCGGGGCCGGGGATTGAACCTCAGAACTGAGAGGCTGACGCTCTAACCAGTCGGCCACCGTGTCGCCATGGGAAATTCAATTGAATGGTGGTCAAAGATAAAAAAAAAAAATTGGCATATGCATGAATGTTTGGTGAGTGTGTGCGTGTCTGTGCATGTTCTTTTGAATGCCTACCTGGTTGTTGGGACTGAGGTTGAGAAGTCTCCAAGATGAGTACATGAGGTCAGAAAAGTGATAAAGGAGGCGGAGCCGAGCCCTCACTGCCTCCATGCTCACTTCCTTGAGCACGCTGTACTGAGGAGGTACAGCCACAGGCAGACCAAGCTGGAGAGGCACTGAAGAGCCTGAGAACGCAGGCAAGTATCAGTTGAAAGAGAAAGACCAATTGTATACTGTATGAGGATTCATGTATTTTATTAACAGGGGGTGCACATAACGACTTTGGTCTGGTTCTTGAAGGAGTACCAGAGGTTGTTGGTTGGTTGGTCACTGACCTCACTGGGCAAACTTAAAAGACTTATAGTATGGGACCGCGTGCCAGCTGATTTGGCAGAGTTCTCTCGGACAGTGGTCCCCAATCTTTTTTGCACCATGGACAGGTTTCAGGTAAATACATTTTAACGGACCATCGTGGTCACTGCGCAGCGAGACGCAGGCAAGTGTCAGTTGAAAGAGAAAGACCAATTGTATACTGTATGAGGATTAATGTATTTTATTAACAGGGGGTGCACATAACGACTTTGGTCAGGTTCTTAAAGGAGTACCAGAGGTTGTTGGTTGGTTGGTCACTGACCTCACTGGGCAAACTTAAAAGACTTATAGTATGGGACTGCGTGCCAGCTGATTTGGCAGAGTTCTCTCGGACAGTGGTCCCCAATCTTTTTTGCACCATGGACTGGTTTCAGGTAAATACATTTTAACGGACCATCGTGGTCACTGCGCAGCGAGACTGAGAGGCCCACAAAGTGTGCCGCCTCGTCGGCGGCCCCTCCACGCTCAGCTGCCGTCACCGCCCTGCGAGTGGCGCCTTTTGCAGAGTTTCTAGTGTGGCACACATATCATTGGAGCCTAAATGCTCATTAAAAAAAAACAAAAAAAAAAAACACTTGTGGCACAATTCATGTACAGTTATTTAATATTGGCGGACATCCAGTACTGTGGTCTTATATGACCATTAATTTTTTATTTTTACTGTACACAAATATAAACGCAAAACCTGTTTTTGCTCCCAATTTTCAAGAGCTGAAGTCAAAGATCAAAGATTTTATGTACACAACAGAGTAACGCTATACATTTTAGAGTGGCTCTTTTTATTGTGGGCAGCCTAAGGCACACCTGTGCAATAATCATGCTACCTACTATCTCGGCAGTGAGGGCCATATTCGCCTGTTCGTGTGCAATTCTGCTTTTTACATGCTTGGCGTGCGTGCTGTCAAGATGCGCCGACTCTCCCATATATTGTATGACTTCTGACACATCCCCTTGTGTACCAGGCAAATACAGTGGGGCAAAAACGTATTTAGTCGGCAGCTAATTATGTGGTAGGTATACCTCACCTATGAGACAAAATGAGAGAAGAGAGAAAAAAAAAAAAAAAAAAGTAAATCACATTTTCAGATTTTTAAAGAATGTATTAGCAAATTATGGTGGAAAACAAGTATTTGGTCAATAAGAAAAGTTCATCTCAATACTTTGTTATAGCCTTTGGTGGCAAGGACAGAGGTCAAACTTTTTGCGTAAGTCTTCACAAGGTTTTCAGACACTGTTGCTGGTATTTTGGCCCATTTTGTTTCTGGTGTCCTTTGACAGCTCTTGGGTCTTGGCCATAGTGGAGTTTGGAGTGTGACTGTTTGAGATTGTGGACAGATGTCTTTTATACTGATAATGAGTTCAAACCCCCGAAGCGTATCCAGACGTTATGTGTCATAAGTGAGACGTGAGCACCACTCGTATAACAGGTTACGAAAGGAGCACATGTTATTGTATTCTCTATTAAATAAATACTGTATAATAACTGTAATTTAAACAGAATACTGCGCTTATGAGTGAACGTAAGCTTGGACGGCCAGCAGTTGGGTCATCAATAGGAAGGCAAGTGAGCCAGCTGTTGATCAGCGACCTTACTTGCGACAGAGACAAAGGCGAAATGGATTTCACGACCAAAGATGACAAGAATCAAATAAAAACAAAATTATACCGAATCTAACACACCATCACCCGATTGAGATGACTGCAGTTGTTGTGAGTGGCGCTTTCAGACAAACTCCAAGCCTCCATGTAGCATGTTTGAAGCGAAGATGCCCATCGCAGGTGCATGAAAAATAGTCTGCTGGCACTGAATGTCTTCGCCAATTAATATGACAGAATATGACAGTCAATGTTCGGCGGCATGGTGGGCGACTGGTTAGCACATCTGCCTTACAGTTCTGGGGACCCAGGTTCAAATCTGGCCTCGCCTGTGTGGAGTTTTCTCTAGGTACTCCGGTTTCCTCCCACATCCCAAAAACATGCATGGTAGGTTAACTGAAGACTCTAAATTGCCTGTCAGTGTGAATGTGAGTGCGAATGGCTGTTTGCTTATATGTGCCCTGCGATTGGCTGGCGACCAGTTCAGGGTGTACCCCACCTCTCGCCCGAAGATAGCTGGGATAGGCTCCAGCACACCTGCGACAATAGTGAGGATAAGCGGTACGGAAAATGGATGGATGGATGTCAACGTTTGGCGTAATG
Source organism: Phycodurus eques (assembly GCF_024500275.1). Taxonomy (NCBI): domain Eukaryota; kingdom Metazoa; phylum Chordata; class Actinopteri; order Syngnathiformes; family Syngnathidae; genus Phycodurus; species Phycodurus eques. The sequence continues at coordinate 5,790,020 of NC_084526.1, forward strand.
TGGTAGGGACACATTTATGGCCGTTGGGCAGTCGGTGGGCATACATGGAACAGGTATCTCCCGCACCATTAGTACAAGTTAGCCGCCACCAGCCGTCGAGGCTCGCAGCACGGGAGCGAATCAAAACCTGCAATATGATGTTTCACTTTCCCAGGGCACTAGACTTACTACAGCCTCTGGATTGCGGATGAGGAAACGCGCTTACGTTTTTAGGAGAACACATGCTCGGCCACATAAGAGGGAATACCAACACTTCAGGGTTACTCCACCCAGAGTGCGCAAATGGGCACAAGGTGCGCAAATGATAGAATTAAGTAGATGGCAGAATGGGTACTGTCAGAAAAGCGTGGAGCTGCGTGCCTTTTCTGACTTTAACATACAGGAGAATATGCCCGAACAGATTGATGATGATGAATTTGGGAGAAATACCATAATTTCTTGTGTATAACGCACATGCATTTCCCCCCAAAATGGTCAAATGTCGCATTATATGAGGATTATACATGGGTATAGGGGAACATGAAAAAAAAAACCTCTCACATTTTATAAATGTATGCCGCCATCTAGAGGTTATGAAAAAGATGTACACTTACATTCCAATATGCCACCGCCACCTCGAGTTTATAAGAAAGGTGTACACTTTCATTCTAATATACAACCACCACGTAGAGGTTATGAAAAAGGTGTAGCCTACACTTTCATTCCAGTATGACAGGGGTACGTACGTATGACTGCATATATGTACTGTTGTGCTCATATGTTTACATACCCTGGCAGAATTTGTGAAATATATATATATATATATATATATATATATATATATATATATATATATATATATATATATATATATATATATATTTTTTTTTTTTCTAAATAGGACTCAAGACTGAACAACAACCATCAATTTCTTTATGGTTATGTTTTCTTCAATAATAATGCTTTTCTGAAATGCTTGACAGTTTAATTTGAATCCCATTAAAATAAAATTAAATGTGTTTCACCTGGCCCTTCATGTTTTCCTCAAAGAATTGTACATATCTTACAAATTCTGCCTGGGTAACCAAACATGAGCAAAACTCTGTGTTTTCTCATTTACTAAATAAAAGTAGGGCTGTAAATTTCAAACTAAGAGCAAGTAAATAAAAAAAGTATTACGTGTTCAAATAAAGCGCTTAACTTCAGAATAATTATTTGAAAAAACTAACGAAATACAGATAATACTTCATGTTTTGATCATATTGGTAGAAACTAAATCATGCATTGTAAAAATGCATTATAAATAGGTCGAAGGGTTTTCCAGAATTTTTAGGTCGACTTTGGGGGTGGGCATTATACACGAGAAATTACGGTAGGCCTGTTGTATACATATAAAAAAATCTTACATAGTTGAGTTCAGTGCATGAAAAATGGGAGCAAAAATGAAGTGTTGCATTTATATTTCTGTCCAGTGTATTTCAAACTAATGCCGAGTGAGAGTCAGGTTTTGTGTGTATGTTCACCTGGTGCTCGGGGGGGTACTGAGGGAGCGGTCCAAGCTGCACTATGGCAGCGTCCAGCAGTGATCTGGTTGATGCCCTTGTTTTGCAGCACTGACACCAGGGTAGGTTCTCTTACGTGGTTGGTGTGGGCCAGACCCAGCTGAAGATATAAAATGTTCAACAAATCCATTGAAAAAAAACAACAGTATATTCCATTTACAGTATACAAGAAGAAACTAGGCTTTACACGATCAGCATTTTTAGGGCCGATCACAGAGTTTAAAAAAAACGATAACCGATCACCGATCGGATCAAAGGATGGAGGAATGTGTCTATTTAAATGACCTGTTCATTTAGTGTACATACATTGTGTACTTAATTGCTCCAAAAATTATATTTACAATAAATAATGTATCTTTGTTCCTCTATTTATGCCAGTGAGGCATAGTGACAGCCAGAACAAATGAATGGTCTTCTATTAGATGGCAGGAAGTAAATACAGTAATTAATGTATCCCCTTTTTGCGACATTTTTGTTTGTTGGTGTGCCGTGAGATATTTCAATTGTAAAATATGTTCCTTGGCTCCATAAAAGTTGGAAATCACTGCTCTAGTCAGATCGTGTATTCTCATCAGTCAGGTCAAACCGACATTACATGACGGAAATAATGGGTGCTAACTTACTGTAGTTAAATTACTTTATTTTGAATTAAATTACTTCACCCACACGACAGAACGGCGGCATGTTTACGTCCAACCGTTTGTGATACCACAGCTTGCGAGGCTACATAACATTTTATTGACTGCCTGTGAGCCGTATCGTAAGCCTTAAACGAACATCCTCTAATGTCCTGAGCACCGGTGACCACCAATACACGTTTTCCCCCATTTTGTCCTTATAATACAAAGTCGGTGCACTCCACTCTTGTTGTCGTCGCCACAGTAACGAGTGTATCCGGTCGCATTTCAGTTGACAAGATAACGCCCAATGATCGTAAAAAACGGGATGCGGTGGTATCGGAATACAAGATTTTATTGCAGTTGTCAGACAGTACAATTGTGAAAGAGCAAATTTTTCTTGTAGTTTGATCCGGGAATTACGTGTTGTCTGTTCCACACCGCCGACATGTTTTCTTTTTTTTTTTTTAAATAACTTTATTGGCCATCAGATATTTCCAATACTACGTCAAAAGACGCGACAAGGCTAAAAAATAAGATAGCTTTTGGATTCAAATATACTGTGCACGATGCGACGCGGCATAAATGTCTTTTGCGGAGCCATCAATGACGTCATTGATCGGATCGGCGAATTATGACATTGAAATCGATCAGCATAAAATGCTAAATATCAGCCGATACCGATCAGCCCAATAAAATCGGTGTAAAGTCTAGAAGAAACATTACATTGTACAAATGTAATGTATTTTCTGCTAGTGAAAAATATTATGGAAGTCATTGTGGGACTTTACGTGGGGGTTTCACAGTAGACCTTTAGTGGATTACCTGGCCCTCTAAGTTGCTTCCCCATGTGTAGACGTCCCCTGTGGAGGAGAGAGCCAAAGTGTGCTCAGCCCCTGCAGCAACATCCTGGATGTGGACCCCAGACAGAGCGGGCACCTGTTGGGGACGGTTGTGATTCCTTGCCCGGGCTTCTGGCAAACCAATTAGGCGGTCTACAGCAAATAAAAACATTTTGGAAAAAAATAAGACAACCTACAAAATGATTTGTATTGATACACTTAGATAAATTACAATAATACATCAAAATAGTATTATTTATACAGAGTCTAAAATAAAAATGACTATTTGAACATACCTTTACCAAAGGTAAAAACTTTGCCATCTTTTGTTAAAGCCACAGAGAACTGTGTTCCACAAGCTACTTTTTTGATGCCAATTCCACACAGCATTTCCACCTTCTATGGATTAAAAATGGAAATGATGATCAATTACATCAGCTACTATAACACAAAATTTTTACACTTTTCCCTCTCAAGCGTGCTGCTCAGATTATCCAGCAGGCCTAACCTGAGGTGAAGACTTGGCTGTAGAATTCCCGAGTCCCAGTTTTCCATAGTCTCCATCTCCAAAAGCCCACACCATCATTCCATCAGCAGAAACGACCAATGTGTGGTTTAAACCACATGTAACCTGAAGATAAAATAAAGGAAATTGTAAGACACAGTGTTGACGTGTTGCAGTGAACTAAAAAAAAACCTCTTCGACGGTAAGTTAAAAATCTCCAAAAAATATTGTACATCTAAAAATTTAATTTCCCCTTCAGTAAATCTGACCTGACCAACTTGGTATCCTTCCAGAGCCGTAACCTTCTCTGGCAGCTTCTTGTTGGAAGTGTTACCCAAACCAAGTCTGCCGTAATCACCATTGCCAAAAGTGAAAAGCTTTCCATCAGCTGTGACCACAGCTGAGTGTTTGAACCCGCATGACATCTAGGGAGAAGAAAAAGCATGTAATCAAAGACTTACATGGCTGAATTGATTATGTCAGAGTTACGGGTTATTTTAATGAAATAATGTATGACCCTTGGAAAGATTGTCAGGAAAAAAAAAAAAAAAAAAAATCAATATAACCAAAAGTGACTGTATACACCTTGGAAGTCACTTGACTCTGCCCTGCTCATTGGAAAGTGCGTCAGTAGCAGTGTCATTGAGGAGTGTTCTCCCCACTGACTCAGAATGTCTTGAGTCGAAGTTAGCAGTGCCCCATCCCCTCTATACATGGTGACGATGGTGCACTGCTTCCTCCTTCGGACCCGCCAGATGGTAAAAAAAAAAAATATATTTATTTGAAGCTGTCCGATAGTACTTCATCGTAGCCTCCTCCCATGCCCCAGTTTTTGCTTTAGCAACCACATTTTGCTTGGCCTGCCTGGATCCCTCATCTACCTCTAGACAGCCCAGGTGTCCTCGTGGCAAGTGTACATATGGACATCCTTATGTTTAAACATGGCATTCGTTGTGGACAATCTACGACAAGAAGAGAAGTCCAATAAAATAAAGCACCCCTTGGGTTCAGGTCAGGGTCGGCGTGTTCTTCTCAATCATGCCCTTCCAGGTACCACTGATATTGCCCACATGTGCAAATAGTATAAATAATGAGCCAAATGAGGTGGCTTGGGCATCTGGTTTGGATGCCTCCTGATGTCTCACTAGTGAGATGTTCTGGCATGTCCCACCAGGAGGAGTGAAGACCTAGGACAAGCAAGAGAGACTGGCTCAATAGTCGTAGACTGCGCAACTTGCGCCGAGGTGCGAATGGTGCACATCTTGATTTCCGCACCGGTGCGAGACTCGCTCGCACATTTTTGCCGATTTGGCAACCCGGTCTGTGCCAAACTGGGCGGTGTCAGCGCAAGCAAACTTGCGCCTACTCATATCACATCCAAGATCTAACGCGATTGTGGTGAATCTGATCAGTGTACATGCAGGCTGAGACACTTGAGGTCCTCGGACGTGTGGGGTGGCTGACAGATTTGAGAGTAGGCATCCAAACCTCTTAATCACTTTAGAAATCAATTAGTTGAATGCATTATTATTATAATATATTTTTAAATCCATGTATTGGCCAGCACATCACCATACGAAACTATGTTGCACCGCTTTTAAAGGGTATGCAATAACCCGCTTCCATTGGAGAGGACTCAATTGGACTGTTTTGATGCCCACACCAGCACAGATGTCCAATTTTAAGCGCGCTGGGGATATACCGGTCCATGAAAGTACCAAAACCGGGTTTAGCCCGTCTCCTCGCAGAGTGGGCAGACAATCCACAAGTTGTGCGGACATGTGAGGTGTATTATAAATATGTGAACAGCGGACATCAAACCCTCTGAATCATTGAAGAAATTATTTGCCCATTTTTATTATTATTAGCTAGTGGTGTCACGGTACCAAAATTCTGACTTCAATACTATTACCTGCATAAAGTACCTCAATACCAGTACTGAAAGGATACTGCGGCAAAAATCTAAAATATCAGTAAAAGCAGTGGAATGAAAACTGACAAAACAACTTCAAATACTTTTATATTTATTCATGTTAATGCAAGACATTATGATTAACTTAAAAAAATATATAATAATGGAATTAGCCCCATTCTTAACAGTCATTTGATTAAATAATTAGATCAATGCCTGCTTTACCATATACTGTATATTATATGGCGAATGTGTGTGCTAGTATGTATATAAAATTGTACATCTACTGTATACAGTTTACTGAGATATATACAGTCATGAAAAAAAATTATTAGACCACCCTGGTTTCATCAATTTCTTATTATAATACCTTGTACCACTAAAGGAATTTTACCCGAAGAATACAAAAGCTTAATTGCATTATTAAATATCATTTTGGTTATTAACAAGAAAACCATAAAAAATGGCTAGCGCTAGATATCAGCTCTATATTAAACTTTTTTTTGTTTTAATGCATTGCGTACAGAGCCACGACACTGAAAGAGTGGACCTTTTTTCTCCACTTGGATATAAGTGGTTTTTCTTTTGCATTCGGGTGGATTTTCATTCTTATTGATTTCCAACAAGGAGTTCTGTATCCGGGATGAGCACACCAAGCTTGGCTTCTGTGTGTCGCGCACCTGCGCTAAGTCATGTCATGCTATTGATGAGAACTGTGTAAGTTTTTTTTTTTTTTTTTTTAACTCCAGGTCATTTAAAAAAAAAAAAAAAAAAAAAAAAAAAAACTGGTACCATGCTATTTTTTTTATTTCAAAATACCTTGGTATGGTACTGGTTTTGGTATTTGGTGCAACAATATTAGCCCATTTTAATTTTTTTTTAAATCACCCCACCTGTCAGCACGCATTGGGGGGAGGGGATGACTGTATTTAATTACATTGTCTTTTGCCACACTGGTCAAGTGACAAGGCTCCAGTCACGCAGGATTGCTCTCTCCATGCATGCGAGACCGTCATTGTGCCTCACTTAAAGGGAATGAATGAAATAAGATGCTCTGACAGACCCGCAGACACCGGTGTCTGTGCATGTATGCATGCATGTACGCCACGCATCCGCAGATAGGCGGTAGGTGGATGGCTGATGACTGTATACAATATACTCCTTGTGACTTTAGGAACATAACTGACCTGCACCACCTCTTCTCCTTGAAGAGCTTCAATCTGTCTTGGTCGGCGCTGGCGGTCACTGTTTCCATGGCCCAGCTTGCCATAGTCACCATCGCCCCAGCTAAACACCTCACCACTCTCTGTCAGAGCCATCGAGTGGCCGTCACTACCACATGATGTCACCAGCTGAGTCACCACAAAACCTGATGAATACCAAGACATTGTCACAGTCAAAGGTAAACGTAACTAATAACGAATTACGGGGAAAACAAAACTCCTCCAAAATCTCAACTAGACCCCCTTCTTAACTAATCATAAGCAACTGCAAACATTTGAGTCATTTAATATACTACATCTTACGAAGTCTCAAAAGGTGAAAAGACAATTGGACATATTGAACAGATGATTTAACATCACCTTGAAGAGCTGAGATGACAGTGAGGACATGCAGGTCATCAGAGTTGCCTTGTCCCAGACGGCCATAGCTTCCCTCTCCACAGGCCAACACAGTCCCGTTAGGCTGCATAACAAACGTGCAGTTCTGACCACACACGACCTGGTGGGAGAGATGCTGACGGATTGACTGAAAAGGAATTTGCTAAGAGTTGAAGATTTTAAGCATCAGCTTGCACCTACTATACAGGTATATATGTATGTATAGGTTACATTATGTAAAAGGTAATAATGTATAGGTTACATTAAGTAAAAGAGAAATTTAACTTTTGATAAATGAGCCATCCATCCATCCATCCATCCATTTTCTACCGCTTATCCAAGGTCGGGTCGCGGGGGCAGTAGCTTTAGCAGGGACGCCCAGACTTCCCTTTCCCCAGCCACTTCATCCAGCCCTTCCGGGGGATCCCGAGGCGTTCCCAGGCCAGCCGAAGGACGTAGTCTCTCCAGCATGTCCTGGGTCGTCCCCGGGGTCTCCTCCCGGTGGGACGTGCCCGCAAATCATGTTCAACCTATATTTAATTTAATACACTACAAAGACAAGGTATTTAATGTTCAAACTGATCAACTTTATTGTTTTTAGCAAATAATCATTAACTTCTAATTTTATGGCTGCAACACGTTCCAAAAAAGCTGGGACAGGGTCATGTTTACCACTGTGTTACATCACCTTTTCTTTTATCAACAGTCTATAAACGTTTGAGAACTGAGGCCACTAATTGTTGAAGCTTTGTTGGTGGAATTATTTCCCATTCTTGCTTGATGTCCAGCTTCAGCTGTTCAACAGTCGGAGGTCTCCGTTGTCGTATTTTACGCTTCATAATGCGCCACACATTTTCAATGGGAGACAGGTCTGGACTGCACGTAGGCCAGTCTCGTACCCACACTCTTTTACTAAGAAGCCACGCTGTTGTAACACGTGTAGAATGTGGTTTGGCATTGTCTTGCTGAAATAAGCAGGGACGTCCATGAAAAAGACGTTGCTTGGATGGCAGCATATGTTTCTCCAAAACCTGTATGTACCTTTCAGCATTAATGGTGCCTTCACAGATGTGTAAGTTACCCATGCCATTGGCACTAACACAGCACCATACCATCACAGATGCTGGCTTTTGAACTTTGCGTCCATAACAGTCCGGATGGTTCTTTTCCTCTTTGGCCTGGAGGACACGACGTCCACAATTTCCAAAAACAATTTGAAATGTGGACTCATCAGACCACAGAACACTTTTCTACTTTGCATCAGTCCATCTTAGATGAGCTCGGGCCCAGAGAAGCCGGCGGCGTTTCTGGGTGTTGTTGATATATGACTTTTGCTTTGCATAGTAGTTTCAAGTTTCACTTACGGATGTAGCGCCGAACTGTATTTACCGACATTGGTTTTCTGAAGTGTTCCTGAGCCCATGTGGTGAAATCCTTCACACATTGATGTCGGTTTGTGATGCAGTGCCGCCTGAGGGATCGAAGGTCACGGGCATTCATTGTTGGTTTTCGGCCTTGCCGCTTACATGCAGTGATTTCTCCAGATTCTCTGAACCTTTGGATGATATTATGGATATTATGGATCATGATGAAATCCCTAAATTCCTTGTTATTGTACGTTGAGGAACATTGTCCTTAAACTGTTCAACTATTTTCTCACGCACTTGATCACAAAGAGGTGAACCTTGCCCCATCTTTGCTTGTGAATAACTGAGCAATTCACGGAAGCTCCCTTTCTACCCAATCATGGCACCCACCTGTTCCCAATTAGCCTGTTCACCTGTGGGATGTTCCAAACAGGTGTTTGGTGAGCATTCCTCAACCTTCTCAGTCTTTTTTGTCACCTGTCCCAGCTTTTTTGGAACGTGTTGTAGCCATAAAATTCTAAATTAATGATTATTTGCTAAAAACAATGAAGTTGATCAGTTTGAACATTAAGTATCTTCTTTGTAGTGTATTCAATTAAATATAGGTTGAACATGATTTGCAAATCATTGTATTCTGTTTTTATTTATGTTTAACACAACGTCCCAACTTCATTGGAATTGGGGTTGTAGTTCAAGATGAGCCTTTGTTCTTTTTGGTCATCAGTGGTTTTCACCTTGGAACTCTGCCATGGATGCCAGTTTTGCCCAGTCGCTTCCTTATTGTTGTGTCATGAACACTGACCTTAACTGCAGCAAGAGAGGCCTGGAGTTCTTTACAAGTTGTCCTGAGTTCCTTTGTGGCCTCCTGGATGATTAATTGCGGTTCTCTTTGTTGCAGTTCTGGGGAGGTTCACCACTGTTCTACGTTTTCTCCATGAGGATAATGGTTCTCCCTATGGTTCGCTGGAATCCTAACGCTTTAGAAATGGCTTTTTAACCCTTTCCAGACTGATGTCACTTACTTTATTTCTCGACTGTTCTGGAATTTCTTTGGATCGTATCATTTTGTTGCAGCTTTTGTCCAACTAGATTTTGTCAGGACAGACACTTTGAATTTTTTGATTTAACGGGTCTGGAGGTAATCAGGCTTAGGTGTGATCAGTGAAAATTAACCAAAAACCTTTATTCACAATTAATTCATTATTCAACAAGGGGGGTAATTATTCTTAACCGTAATTTCTTGTGTGTCATGCGCATTTTTTCCCCCCAATAATTGTCAAAAGTCAATAGTACGCATTATGTGTAGGTATAGGGGAAAATGAAAAAAAACTTTTAACATTTTATAAATGTATGCCGCCATCAAGAGGTTATGAAAAAGGTGTAACCTAAACTTTTATTCCAATATAACAGGGGTACTTATGACTTCATATATGTACAGTTATACGTTTACATACCCTGGCAGAATTTGTGAAATATTTATATATATATTATACGCCCAGACTTCCCTTTCCCCAGCCACTTCATCCAGCCCTTCCGGGGGATCCCGAGGCGTTCCCAGGCCAGCCGAAGGATGTAGACTCTCCAGCGTGTCCTGGGTCGTCCCTGGGGAATCCTCCCGGTGGGACATGGCCGGAACACCTCACCAGGGAAGCATCCGGGAGGCATCCGAATCAGATGCCCCAGCCACCTCATCTGGCTCCTCTCGATGTGAAGGAGCAGCGACTCTAAAGCCTGGACACCCTGCGGAGGAAACTCATTTCGGCCGCTTGTCCAACCCCTCTCAAGAGGACTGGTACCAGAGCCCAAGCTGTGTGTGGAGGCGAGTCAGACTATATCTAGTCGGAACTTCTCGACCTCACACACCAGCTCGGGCTCCTTCCCTGCCATATAGATGACGTCCCTAGAGCCAGTTTCTGTAGCCGGGGATTGGATCGCCAAGGTCCCTGCCTTCGGCCACCGCCCATTTCGCACTGCACCCGACCCCTATGGCCCCTCCCACAGGTGGTGAGCCCATAGGAAGGGGGACCCACGTTACCCTTTCGGGCTGTGCCCGGCTGGGCCCCATGGGTGCAGGCCCGGGCACCAGGCGCTCGCCTTTGATCCCCACCCCCAGGCGTGGCTCCAGAGGGGGGCCTCGGTAACCTGCGTCCGGGCAAGGGAAAACTGAGTCCATAGTTTGTCGTCATCATAAGGGGTCTTTGAGCCGAGCTTTGTCTGGTCCCTCACCTAGGACCTGTTTGTCATGGGTGACCCTGCCAGGGGCATAAAGCCCCAGACAACTTAGCTCATTGGCATCACTGGGACACACAAACACCTCCACCACGAAAAGGTGACGGCTCAAGGAGGGGTGGGCATAGCCAGTACAATAATTTGGAATGTCCTGAAAAAGAAAGCAACTACTAGTGTACTGAGCAACATACATTGAACAGTTCGGCCAAGGGTATCAACAGTAGTTGACGACAGAAACATTGTGAGAACTGTGAAGAAACACCCAAAGACAACAGTTAGTGACATCACTACCAACCTACCTGCCTCTCAGGGGTGAAGGTATCACAATCCACTGTTCAAAGACGATTTCGAGAGAAGAAATACACAGGCCATACAAACCACTCATCAGCAAAAATAATCAGAAGGCCAGATTGGATTTTGGAAAGAAGTACAGAGATGAGCCACATCAGTTTTGGAACAAAGTTTTCTGGGCTGATGATACCAAGATTAACCTCTACCGAAGTGATGGAAAGGCAAAAGTATGGGGTAAAGTATCTGCTTAGCATTCAAAACACACACTCATCTGTGAAGCATGGTGGAGGTAATGTCATGGCTTGGGCTTGCATGGCTGCTTCTGGAATGTGTTTATTTATGTAACTGATGGTAGCAGCAGAATGAATTCTGAAGTCTACAAAACCATTTTGTCTGGCAATTAACAGAAAAATGCATCCAAACTAATCGGGAAAAGCTTCATCATGCAACAAGACAATGACCCAAAACACACTACCAACAGAACAAAGGTCTTCCTCAGGGGGAAAAAAGTGGCAAAGCATGCATATTACCTCCTGAAGAGGAGACTGAAAGGAGAAACCCCCAGAAACAAACAAGAACTGAAAGAGGCTGCAGTAAAGGCTTCGAAAAGGATTTCAAATGAAGAATACAAGAGTCTGGTAAAGTCATTGGGTCACAGCCTTGATGCAATTATTGCAAGTAAGGGTCATGCCACCAAATATTAAATGTTATTCACTTGAAGTTAATTTAATAAAATGTTTTCCAATACTTTTGCTCACTTGACAAGTGGGGGGCTTCAAACAAAAGGTTCTCTGTCCTGAGTTGTTTCACACATCGAGATGTAAATACCATGAAATAAAAGCTGCAATACTGAACTTCATCTTTGATCTGAAACCCAAATGTCTTCAGTATACAACAAAAACAAAGGAATTGACCTTGCCGTTCCAATACTTTTGGGGGGGACTGTATTTATGGTGTTTCGATGTTCTCCCTGTGCATGTGTGGGTTCTCTCCAGATACTAGGGCTTCCTCCCACTTTCAAAAAACATGCATGTTAGGTTAACAGAAGACTCTAACCTGCCCTTGGGTGTAAATGTGAGTGTGAATGTTTGTTTGTCTATATGAGCCCTACGATTGGCTGGCGACCAGTTCAGGGTGTGTCCCGCCCTCGCCCAAAGTCCGCTAGGATAGGCACTAGGCTCACCTGTGACCCTAGTAACGCTAAGCGGTACAGAAAATGGATGGATGGATTCTACATACACATTTTGACTCCTACGTACACAAATCGCCTGGAGTCTAGACCATCTGTCCAGGTAAACCACTGGTGTCAAACTCAAGACCTGGGGGCCAAATGAGGCCCACCACATTTTATGTGGCCTGCAAAAGCAAATCATGTGGGTTCTTCATGTTTCTTGCAAAACTCTGTTCCAAAATTGCGAATTGTCTTCACTTTTAATAATGTTGAAAGATTGCAAGCATTTTTGTTACCAAACCACTTTTTGAAATAAACTGAACAATAGTTGACCAAATTGTTTTCGTTGACTTCATATTTCAAAACTACAACCCCAATTCCAATGAAGTTGGGACGTTGTGTTAAATATAAATAAAAACAAAATACAATGATTTGCAAATCATGTTGAACCTGTATTTAATTGAATATACTACAAAGACAAGATATTTAATGTTCAAACTGATAAACTATAGTTTTTAGCAAATAATAATTAACTTAGAATTTTATGGCTGCAACAAGTTCCCAAAAACCTGGGACAGGTGGCAAAAAAGACCTGTCCCAGGTCGTTCCAAACACCTGTTTGGAACATCCCACAGGCGAACAGGCTAATTGGGAACAGTTGGGTGCCATGATTGGGTATAAAAAGAGCTTCCCTGAATTGCTCAGTCATTCACAAGCAAAGATGGGGCGAGGTTCACCTCTTTGTGAACAAGTGCATGAGAAAATAGTCGAACAGTTTAAGGACAATGTTCCTCAACGTCCAATTGGAAGGAATTTAGGGATTTCATCATCTACGGTCCCATAATAACATCAAAAGGTTGAGAGAATCTGGAGAAATCACTGCATGTAAGCAGCAAGGCCGAAAACCAACATTGAATGCCCGTGACCTTCGATCTCTGAGGCGGCACTGCACCAAAAACCGACATCAATATGTAAAAGATATCATCACATGGGCTCAGGAACACTTCAGAAAACCAATGTCAGTAAATACAGTTCGGTGCTACATCCGTAAGTGCAAATTGAAACTCTACTATGCAAAGCAAAAGCCATGTATCAACAACAGCCAGAAACGCAGCCGGCTTATCTGGGTCCAAGGTCATCTAAGATGGACTGACGCAAAGTGGAAGTGTTCTGTGCTCCGACGAGTCCACATTTCAAATTGTTTTTGGAAATTGTGGACATCGTGTCCTCCGGGCCAAAGAGGAAAAGATGGTATGGGGCTGTGATAGTACCAATGGCATGGATAACATCTGTGAAGGCACCAGTCATGCTGTAAGGTACATACAGGTTTTGGAGAAACATATGCTGCCATCCAAGCAACGTCTTTTTCATGGACGCCCCTGCTTATTTCAGCAAGACGATGCCAAACCACATTCTGCATGTGTTACAACAGTGTGGCTTCGCAGTACAAGACTGCGGGTACTAGACTGGCCTGGCTGCAGTCCAGACCTGTCTCCCATTGAAAATGGGTGACGCATTATGAAGCGTAAAATACGACAATGGAGACCTCAAGCAAGAATGGGAAAGAATTCCACCTACAAAGCTTCAACAATTAGTGTCCTCAGTTCCCAAACGTTTATTGAATGCTGTTAAAAGAAAAGGTGATGTAACACAGTGGTAAACATGACCCTGTCCCAGCTTTTTTGGAACGTGATGCAGCCATAAAATTCTAAGTTCATGATTATTTGCCAAAAACAATAGTTTATCAGTTTGAACATTAAATATCTTGTCTTTGTAGTGTATTCAATTTAATATAGGTCGAACATGATTTGCAAATCATTGTATTCTGTTTTTATTTATGTTTAACACAACTTCCCAACTTCATTGGAATTGGGGTTGCACTTATCCATCAATTTCTATTTATATGGTTTCACAATCATAACGGCTCTCTAAGGGAAACCCTAGCTACAGTGTGGTCCATAACAAAAATGACTGACACCTAAAATTTCAAATATGGCCCATGACCACAAAATGCTCCCTATCCCTGGTTTAAGACAAATTGATGGTTGGTGATATACTTCCTTCTGACCAGAAGTATTAACAACCTGATCCTTAGCCTGACCAAAACTGATGTCGTGATAGTCACACCATTTAACATGGTGTGACTATCAACATCTTAGTGACTATTAACATCTTAATTAACTGTTACGCAATAATACAAATTGTTGGATTATTTGTGTGCATACCTGTTGCGCCTGTGAGAAGGAGGGTGCAATGGTTGGTATCAAGAGGTTTCTGCCTGCCTCAGCCAACTGACCATGTCGCCCAGCACCCCACAAATACACATCGCATTTCCCTCCCAGGTGCCAGTCCTGGAAACAGCCAACATGCAAATGTAGTGAAAATAGACACACCAAGTGCTATCACTGTTTGAATAATTACAAGATGTTTATGATACAAATATCAGGCAACAATTTAATTACCTCAGGTCTAGAGGTTGCCCAGGACATGATTTGTTCATCCATACCAGAGACCCATTTAGCATTGTCCTGTAAAAGCACACAGCAAAAACAAGATTATTTTAGATGTTCATTATAGCTTACAAGAAATTAGCGTTTGAAATGTAGAAAAAACATTGGAACCCCTCCTCACCATGAGCAAGGTCATTTCATCTTTTGGAACAGGTTCCAGGTCAGGAACAGTAAAGGACTGAGGGAAGGTAGCACCTCGAGCCAGGGCCTCTGCTGCCTTCACTGTTGTTGAGAAGCAGTCCAGCCAGGCCCACTCACTGGCACTCCAGATGGCAGTACCAGACTCGGGTGGGCAGTGTCGGAGAGAAGGTGGCACTGGTGGGCAGCACAGGAGCTGGTCCAGGTGGAGTCCCACTGCCAGAGAGGCGAGGCACTGCATGTAGGGGCTGTGGATAAGCTGCTCCCCACATACTACATGAGGCTAGATGTTCAGAAAACAACTGAATGAATGAAACTGGAAAGAGTATTAAGCCTGATGTGTTCAACAGTATCAACTAATAGCTAAGTATGTTGTTGATCATACAGAATTTTATCAATATATATTCCTATAAGCGAGGTTATATTTCACAGTAATGTGCTGCTTAATCAGACTGTAACAATAGATGATCGTGACATAGTTTGGCATGGGTGGCATAATTTCTTGTTGGAATGAAAATTTCTTTTTGCTTAAACACTTTCCCCGTTACCTTTTCCACAGTAAGGTGGAAGTTACAGACACACGGCCTGTTTATGATTTTCGAAGTTTGTAGTCTTTAGACCTAAAAAGCTGAACTCGTTGACATGCACACTACAAAATGACTCAATTAATGATTTCAAGTGTATATGCAGAGTGGTGTTCATCTAATTTGATGTTCCACAAATAAAGGAGTGGATGCAAAGGATTTTGTTTGTTTGTGCAGAGATTTCATGTCCTCCTAATGGGTTCTTTCTGGGGAAGGCAACATTGTCCCAGTCCAAAAATATGACCGAAATGTAATGTCTTTCAGTGCTTCTCAGCAATTGACTGGAATAGTAGCATACTTATTTACTTATTTTTCTAAACTTATCCCAGCTCTATCCCAGTATGGAAAATGAATAGAATAAAACAATAATGTACCTCGTTTACTTATTAAGATAACTAGTCAGCATATTAAATGTCCATACCTTCTCATATGCATACTGCTCCTGCAACATAAGAGGTAGTCTCTCCAGGAAGGCCCTCATGCAAGGCGCCATGTTGAGGCCAACTACACCCTGCTTCTTAAGAGCTGTGCGGCAAGTGGCCAGCACATGGTTGGTTGCCATGAACTCTTTTGAACAATTTACAACCAACACGTCCTAAAAAACACACAATGGAAAATAAAGCAGAAGAGAGTAAATGTACGTGTGTGTGTATCTACGTACATATACATATATATACTGCACACACACACACACACACACACACACACACACACAGAAAAAGTGCTTGCCCCCTTCCTGATCTCTTTTTGTTTTGCATGTTTGTCACACTTAAATGTTTCCTATCAGCAAACAAATGTAAATATTAGTCAAACAAAACACAAGCAAACATAAAATGCTGTTTTTAAAATAAAGCGTAAAATACGACAACGGAGGAGTCCAAACCTGTCTCCCATTGAAAATGTGTGGCGCATTATGAAGCGTAAAATACAACAATGGAGACCCCGGACTGTTGAACAGCTGAAGCTGTACATCAAGCAAGAATGGGAAAGAATTCCACCAAAAAAGCTTCAACAATTAGTCTCCTCAGTTCCCAAACATTTATTGAATGTTGTTAAAAGAAAAGGGGATGTAACACAGTGGTAAACATGACCCTGTCCCAGCTTTTTTGGAATGTGTTGCAGCCATAAAATTCTAAGTTATTGATTATTTGCTAAAAACAAAGTTTATCAGTTTGAACATAAAATATCTTGTCTTTGTAGTGTATTAAATTCAATATAGGTTGAACATGATTTGCAAATCATTGTATTCTGTTTTTATTTATGTTTAACACAACGTCCCAACTTCATTGGAATTGGGGTTGTAAATATCCGGTTTAATATAGCCATACCGCTACAACCACAGAACAGTACAAGACAGGACACATGCTTTACCTTTGACCTGTTGGAGCAGACAGCAACACCCACATCAGGGATCCACACAATATTCTGAATGGCTCCTGAACCAGCAACAACTGTTTGAACTACTGACCCATCCTGTTAAACACACAAAATAACTCTAGTTCATACACAGCCAACTGCAGACACCATGCATGACATGCAGAGCTTAGAAAACATGTTCTACACAGTAGCACTACAAACAAATGAGTGGCAATTCAGATTCACTCATGAGTACACTTGAAAATATCCCAAATCATAATCTTCACATTCGAATGAAAATGAGTCGAAGGACATTTTATTCTGATAAGCGCTGCAATGCTTTGTTTACTTCCGCCACCATTTTGACTTACTGCGCACGTGTATACGCACAATTGTAGCCACAGTTGTCACTGTAACACGATGCCAAGTTTCCCCCGAGACGATAATCTCCGTGGCTTCTGATGGCCGCGAGGAGTTACACGGATGTTTATGGTACACTGCGAGCGCGGCAGATGAATTGGATAAAGTTATGCAAGATTCATTCACCACATCGAGGCAAATGACTGATGAGAGCTAGCCAGCTACTGCTAACTACCAGCTAAGCTCACTAGCTGGTTTTGTAGAAGATTTTAAAGCTCAGAGACCAGCGTTTAACAGACCACGGCTATGATGCGGTGAGGGATCCTAGTTAAACTAGGCCATTTTAAACTAAAAAGAAGCATTTTCCGGAGGGAAAAGCAGTTACTAAAACATGCCAGCAAAAATGCTCAGCTGTCTTCTCGTGTTGTGACATAATCTGCAACCCTCCCGCCCAAAAAAATAAAATAAATAAATTGCGACCTGGATTTAGCCACGGCCCGACAGATAGTTATCAAATAATCAAATCGAATTTTTCATTTGTTGGACAGTGACATCTTTATTTCGGAATAGGACAAGGAGTAATAATCCAATTGTGATCTGTTAGTCATTCGTTACTGTCAATGCTAATAGTGATTGCGGATTTAGACGAGTCCGAGGTCTAATATTTAGTCTTTTTTTCCCCCCACAGACGAGCTGTCTCTGATATAGATCTTTGTGAATGGCACCGATAGTCTTTATTAACTGGGGCTACAACTTCACCTCTAGAATATATTTCTTACTCTCAGGGACCAGATGTTCATGAGGCCTCCAACTCCCCCAGAGGCCAAAGCAAGACCGTCAGGACTAAAGACAACCATTCTCACTGGAGTGATGTGACCCTTCAATTGGAAAACACACGTTGCTCCATCTTGTGACCATTGTGACGACTACAACACAACCACAGTAAAAGCATGTGAAAAGTGATGAGTTTAGTATTAGTCACAATATTTATGGAAAAAATATATGATGTTCCATTAAATTAATAAAATAAAAAAAGCACCATGTGTTTAGGATTAGTTTCTTTCTCCCACCACCCATCGGAGTCTGAGGAACAGGATTCTGGAAAGTTTGAGATTTCCTGTGGAACAGTCCAGACTGTGACCAGACCGTTTTGACAGCATCTGCAAAGCATGATGGCACATGAAACTCGAAGCAATCAAAGTCAGTCAAAATTGTGTTCAGAAGCTCTTATGCACTCAATAGGCACATGAATGACCATTTTCAATACTAATTTTGCGAGCTTATTACGAGGACATAGGAGACAATTATTCTAGGTTCTGAAGGGTAAAAATATACACAATTATATAGTTACCTATCTATTGCATAGGCATGCTTGGATCAGGAAGCTTCATCAATTTTGACTCCCTGATTAATATTTTTGGGGAGAACTGCTACAGGTTCTTTTCCCCCATGTGCTGGTTTACGCAACTATTCAATGGTTTTAAATAGCTCTGGGTTCAAAGAGTTTGGGGAAGGCCCGTATCACTAGCTGTGTCTAGCGAGCATTTATTTGGGCACAACCTAAATAATTAGGAATAACACCCGTCTTATGCACCTACAGCATATCATATCATAACTTTGCTGGTATTGCTGGTTCCTGACTGGCTAATTTCCAAACTCTGGATTGAGAATGTTTGAGCGAAAATGTGTTTATAGGTAATTATCTGTTGGCAATAGTATGAACAGATTATGTACAATATTTCATAACTATTTCCTTTTCTACATATTTATTTAGCCATTTAGATATGACATGCAGCGATGCAATGTTATGTGCCCAAAAAAATACACTAAAACATTCATGGTTGTGAAGTGATTATTATTTTATAGTTACTCAAGTATAAATCTAACACCAGGGTTGAGGTGTTATTTATTGTGGAGTCAAATAATTTTGTATATTGCTCCAGTGTATGTCTTAACCTTAATACATTTTAGGAAATTGTTCAGAACTTTTATATTATTTCTTGATAAAGACCTACATAGCTAGCATGCTGAGGGGCTTTGGGCCACATCCAGGTAAGCTGCACCAGGCAACACCATTAACCAGAGAGGGTTGTTTAAGAGTCATTAAACAACGCCAGCCAGTGCCCAGTTCAGAACGTGAGTCGGGATTGGCCCAAAGCTTCACAGTCTCTTCTTTGGCACATGTCATCAAGATTTGACCCGTAGGACTCCACTTCATGTTAGTGATTGATTCCTGAAAAACATGTACATCAATTTCTTTGATAACTTGTAGATTGTAAATGTACTACAATTATACTTAAAGCTTATTGTGCATTTTCATACCTTGTGTGCATCAATGACCACAATGGCTCCTTGTTCTAAGGGCTCTTTGGATCCAATCAGTAGCTTGCCGTCTGCGTAGCCCACTGCAAAGGGCTTGTCTTCTCTGTACCATGCTATGTTCATCACTGCCACTGAAAAAAACAAAATGTACTTTGTATTTCATCAACATATTTGTCCCATGCAAAACAATCTTGTGCTTTTGTCATTCACAATGCTGTCAAAACAAATTGACAAATATAACACAATCTCCATACCATCTTTCCTGTAACAGTGCTCCAGCTCAGTGCGGTGCATACTGCAGGAATCCAGTACTTCAATGAGGCCCAGCGATCCATCCATTCGACCCACCAGAAGCATGTCTGTGGGTTCCCCAGACCACAAAGATTCTGCTTCGTCTTCAGGCCAAGCCAGGGCTGAAACCCAGTGAGGCTGCACATCCAAAAGGCCTTTACCGCCTTCAAGAAGGAAATGAGAGGCTAGTCATAAAACAATGAATTGTTGTTGCGACTTTTGGATAGTCCCGTAAGGGGTTGCCTCAGTGAGTCACTTGCATGATTTGTCTGGCAAAATTTGTGAACAGATATTTTGCCAGCGACTATCGTGAAAGTCATATCTTCAATGACAGGCGAATGGTTGACAAATTAAAAACAAATTACTTTCAAACACGTTATGCTGTATTAAATATTTTAATCCAAAACAATGGTCAATAGCTTTACCAGAGATAAAGGCAGTATACTGTATGGAATTTTTATGTGCAGTGAAACAGAACCATCCTTTTTATATACCACTTGTTCTCGTTTGGGATTCGGTTAAGATGGAGCCTATCCCATCTGACTATGGGCAAGAGGCGGGGTACACACTGGACTGGTCAGCAGTCAATCGCAGGGCACAACCATTCACACTCCATCCATCCATCCATGAATCCATTTTCTACCGCTTATCCGAGGTCGGGTCGCGGGGGCAGTAGCTTTAGCAGGGACGCCCAGACTTCCCTTTCCCCAGCCACTTCATCCAGCCCTTCCGGGGGATCCCGAGGCGTTCCCAGGCCAGCCGAAAGACATAGTCTGTCCAGCGTGTCCTGGGTTGTCCCCGGGGTCTCCTCCCGGTGGAACGTGCCCAGAACACCTCACCAGGGAGGCGTCCGGGAAGCATCCGAATCAGATGCCCCAGCCACCTCTGCAGCGGCTCTACTCTGAGATCGTCCCGGATGACCGAGCTTCTCACCCTCTCTCTAAGAGCCCGGACACACTGCGGAGGAAAAACTCATTTCGGCCGTTTGTATCCAGGATCTTGTTCTTTCGGTCACGACCCACAGCTCGTGACCATAGGTGAGGGTAGGAACGTAGATCGAAAGGTAAATTGAGAGTTTCGCCTTTCAGCTTAGCTCCTTCTTTACCACAACGGACCAATACAAAGTCCAAATCACTGCAGACGCTGCAGCGATCCGCCTGTCGATCTCCCGTTCCATTCTTCCCTCACTCGTGAACAAGACCCCAAGATACTGGAACTCCTCCACTTGGGGCAGGATCTCATCCCCAATCTGGAGAGGGCACGCTACCCTTTTCCAACTGAGGACCATGGTCTCAGATTGGGAGGTGCTGATTTTCATCCCAGGCGCTTCGAACTGCTCCAGTGAGAGTTGGACATCACGGCTTGATGAAGCCAACAGAACCAAATCATCTGCAAAAAGCTGAGATGCAATACTGAGGCCACCAAACCGGACCCCCTCTACGCCTCGGCTGCGCCTTGAAATTCTGTCCATAAATTTATTAACAGAATCGGTGACAAAGGGAAGCCTTGGCGGAGTCCAACCCTCACCGGAAACGATTCCGACTTACTGCCGGATATGCGGACCAAACTCTGACTCCGGTCGTACAGGCCGGAGCCCCAAGATTTGACTTCCCGACGGACCCTCCTCTCCAGTACCCCTGAATAGACCTTACCAGGGAGGCTGAGGAGTGTGATCCCCCTGTAGTTGGAACATACCCTCCGGTCCTCATTCTTAAAAAGGGGGACTACCACCCCAGTCTGCCAATCCAGAGGCACTGTCCCAGATGTCCATGCGATGTTGCAGAGGTGTGTCAACCAGGACAGCCCCACAACATCCAGAGCCTTTAGGAACTCCGGGCGAATCTCATCCACCCCCGGGCCCTTGCCACCAAGGAGCTTTTTAACCACCTCGGTGAACTCAACTCCAGAGATAGGAGAGCCCGACACAGAGAACCCAGACTCTGCTTGCTCATGGGAAGGCGTGTCGGTGGAACTGAGAAGGTCTTCGAAGTATTCTCCCCACCGACTCACAACGTCCCGAGTCGAGGTCAGAAGCGCCCCATCCCCACTATACAACGTGTTGATGGTGCACTGCTTCCCCCTCCTGAGACGCCGGATGGTGGACCAGAATTTCCTCGAAGCCATCCGGAAGTCTTTCTCCATGGTCTCACCGAACTCCTCCCATACCCGGGTTTTTGCTTCAGCGACCACCAAAGCTGCATTCCGCTTGGCCAGCCGGTACCCATCAGCTGCCTCAGGAGTCCCACAGGCCAAAAAGGTCTGATAGGACTCCTTCTTCAGCTTGAAGGCCGTGTCCACCAACGGGTTCAGGGATTGCCGCCACGACAGGCACCGACCACCTTACGACCACAGCTCCGGTCGGCCACCTCAGCAATGGAGGCGCGGAACATGGTCCACTCGGACTCAATGTCCCCCGCAACCCCCGGAACATGAGCAAAGTTCTGTCGGAGGTGGGAGTTGAAACTCCTTCTGACAGGGGATTCTGCAAGACATTCCCAGCAGACCCTCGCAATACGCTTGGGCCTTCCACGTTGGACCGGCATCTTCCCCCACCATTGGAGCCAACTCACTGTCAACTGGTGATCAGTTGACAGCTCTGCCCCTCTCTTCACCCGAGTGTCCAAAACATGCGGCCGCAAGTCCGATGACACGACCACAAAGTCGATCATCGAACTCCGACCTAGGGTGTCCTGGTGGCAAGTGCATGTGTGGATACACCCATGCTTGAATATGGTGTTCGTTATGGACAATCCGTGATGAGCACATAAGTCCAATAACAGAACACCGCTCGGGTTCTGATCTGGGGGGTGGGGATGGGGTGGGGGGTCCTCCCAATCAAGCCCTTCCGGGTCTCACTGTCATTGCCCACGTGAGCATTGAAGTCCCCCAGCAGAACAATGGAGTCCCCAGTGGGAGCGCTCTCCAGCACCCCCTCCAAGAACTCCAAAAAGGGTGGGTACTCTGAACTGCTGTTTGGTGCACAGGCACAAAGACGAGTCAGGACCCATCCCCCCACCCGAAGGCAGAGGGAGGCTACCCTCTCGTCCACCGGGGTGAACCCCAACGTACAGGTGTCGAGCCGCGGGGCAATAAGTATACCATCACCTGCTCAGCGCCTCTCACCGTGGGCAACTCCAGAGTGGAAGAGAGTCCAACCCCTCTCAAGAGGACTGGTACCAGAGCCCAAGCTGTGTGTGGAGGCGAGTCCGACTATATCTAGTCTGAACTTCTCGATCTCAGACACCAGGTCGGGCTCCTTCCCTGCCAGAGAGGTGACATTCCACGTACCGAGAGCCAGCTTCTGTATCGGATCGCCAAGGTCCCTGCCTTCGACCACCGCCCAGCTGGCATTGCACCCGAGGCCCCTATAACCCCTCCCACAGGTGGTGAGCCCATGGGAAGGGGGACCCACGTTATCCTTTCGGGCTGTGCCCGGCCGGGCCCCATGGGTGCAGGCCTGGCCACCAGGCGCTCGCCTTCGAGCCCCACCTAAAGGCCTGGCTCCAGAGGGGGGCCCCGGTGACCCGCGTCCGGGCAAGGGAAAACTGAGTTCATCGTCATCATAAGGGGTCTTTGATCCGTGCTTTTTTCTGGTCCCTCACCTAGGACCTGTTTGTCATGGGTGACCCTGCCAGGGGCATAAAGCCCCAGACAACTTAGCTCCGAGGATCATTGGGACACACAAACCCCTCCACCACGATAAGGTGACGGCTCAAGGAGGGGCCATTCACACTCATGGGAAGTTTTGTCTTTTGTCTTCCGTGAACCCAACAACCTAAACCTGTGACTGTCATGCAGACATGCTCACGACAACCCACCGAGCGGCGCTCATTAAATTTTATGAATATTTTTTGCCATGAAGCTTTGATAGAACAAAGAAATAATCTACCAACACAAATTACCATACTCTTTGTGCTATGTATATATAAATTCATATTACACAGGAAAAGATTAAGAAGCGCCCAGAAAATGTATTGTAATTCAACTGTTGTGGATTATCATATTTAGGGAGTGGCCCATTAATAATTTGTGCTGGGAAAATCTGTTTTCTTTTAATGGCAGCAATGAGTGTTAATACCTTTGCTGTGTGGCGTTAGAATATGCCATTTATAGTTTAGGGTGAGTACGACATAGATATTTAGCTCCATTAAAACTTTTATTATGAAAAAATAACTACTAATTAATTCTCATTTGGAAAATACCAGACTGAAAAAGTTAAGACTAGGTTGAATGTTTACCATTCACTTGCCAGATGTTGACCATTTTCTCCACGGCAGACGCAAGATATTTTCCAGTCACACTCCAAGCCAGTGGAGTTAGGCAAAAATCACTAGGTGATCCCAAACATGTCCGGCCCTCTGCTGAAGAACCATCTCTGATAAGACAACAACAAAAAAACACATCTTAGACCAGGGGTGAGCAAACCTTTTGGCTCAGGGGCCACATTGACTTTTAAAATCTGACAGGCGGGCCAAGCCAGGACCAGATGCTTACATATATATTTAAATAAAAAAAAAAAAAAAAAAAAAAAAAAAAAAAAAGGCATTGTAGTGTTAATACTTAGATGTACTTTTCATGGGAACAGCGTTGTTGTTGATCACCTTTCTTTTTTTGCCAGTGCATCAAAGTCTGGTGTTAGTTTTGTTGTGGCAATTCTCAGAACACATCTGAGGTGTTCATCACTCAGCCGGGATCTGTAGGATGTTTTGTTGGTGTTCATCACACTAAAAGTCTGTTCACACACACATGTAGAGCCAAACACCACCAGCATCCTCTGTGCCATCTTCTGGATTTTTTGAAATTTGTCTGCTCTTAATGAAGTATAAAACTCATCCAGTTTGAGAGTTTTTTTAGTCTTTTAAGACAGTATCACATTGGAGATCAATCAGTTCCATCTGCAGCTCCCGTGGTGCTGTTTCAGGGTCTTGTGTGACGGGACATTACACCAGCTGAAGTGACTTGTCGATTTTTCCAAAATCAGAGCACCGATGGCAGAATTCTCCATGCAGGTCGTCTAGTGATTTCCTGTATTTTTTCACGTCGAGGAGCCTCTTTCAGCGTAGCCAGTGGGGAAATGAACAAATGACTTGTTTGACATTTGCTTTGAGAATAAAGCTAGCTTGGTTTTGAAGGGTCTGATGTTTGTATACATTTCATGCAGAAACTGGTCTTTCCCTTGTAGCTTCACATTCAGCTCATTCATATGTCAGTATGTCCACAGCAAAAGCTAAATCACAAAGCCAATCTGTGACACTCAGCTCAGGAAAATCGTCTTGTTTCCTCAAAAACAGACAAAAAAAGAGAGATCCTCTTTGAGCTCCCACACTCGATGGCAGACATTCCCCAACTTAACCAGCGGACATTTGAGCGGTAAAGCAAGTTCTGGTGATCAGCATGAGTTTCTACGAGAAACTTAATAAACTGATGATGCTGAAATGCCCTCGCACGAATAAAGTTAAGGACCTTTATTTCTACATGGTCAAGCTGCAGAACAAATTTACTAAGTGCTTCCTGGTGGATTATGCAGTGTAGGAAAATTACCTCCTGCTCAGGGTTATCTTATCCTCTTTTTAGCAGCCCGATGTTCTTTCCAGTCAGATTTGGCGATCTATCTGTCCATCCATTCTCAACAACACCTATCGAGTTTAGTGTCACGGGGCGCTGGAGCTCATCCCAGCTGACTTCGGGCGAACGGCGGACTACACCCTGAAGTGGTCACCAGTCAGTCGCAGGGCACATATAGACGCGGACAACCATTCGCACTCACATTCAAACCGTCACTGAGTGGGAACTGAACCCATGCTGCCTCCACCAGAGTTAGGAGAGTGCACCACTACACAATCAGTGACTGATTTGGCAATCCATCTCTGGTAATGTTGGCAAGCGTACTCCAACAAGGCAGCTTGTGCTTCTTGATGACACCCGACACGCTGTCACACAAATCTTCTCCTTGCGTTTTTCCCTTTAGGGATTCCATGGCCAAAAACTCCTTCGTTATCTCAGAATTGTTATTAATCCCTCTGATAAAAATTAAAAGCTGAGCGGTATCCTTTCGGTATGTCATTACTTTCGTCCAGTACCAAGGAATACAACGTAAATGACTGCTTTTTTGTTTAGCTTCTTAGCTAAGTCTTGATTAATTAGCTCAACACAGCAAGTCGCTGTCCTGCGTTATAAACTGATCTCAAATTTGTTCTTGCTCTCAGGACACAAGATACTTGCTGTCTCTACCATGCATTCTTTCAGAAACTCTCCTTGGGAAAGAGGCTTACTGGTCTTCCTTAAGTTTGAATGCCAACAAAAAACTAGCCTTGGTGACTGAATCTTGGATGGCAGTTTGTCAGATAAAGGTCTTTTGCTGAGCCGTAGCCATCAGTTCCTCTGTTGATTGGCTGTTAGCATAATCAGCATGCTTGGTAGAAAAGTGACAGCTGATGTTATATTCCTCTAAAACCGCAATGGTTTCTTAACAAATTAGACATACAGCCTTTTACAGGACTTCAGTGAAAAAGTATTTAGTTGTCCATTCTATATAAAACACTCAGCACTCACTGTCGAGTTTTCTTTTCTTTGACCCACTCATGGTTGAAGAAGGGTTCAGAGCAGTAGCAGAGTTAAAAACAGAACAGCCAAAGTCAAGCCAATGCATCACTGTACCTACTGCTCTACCTGGTGGAACCACTGGGCATTACAGGACAACCTGGTAGAACCACTGGGCATTACAGCACGACCTAGTGGAACCACTCGGCATAACAGGACAAGGTCAAATGAATGCAGTCATGATTTTGATTTGATTTGGGCGATTCTGTACCAATCTTTGGCGGGTCGGATTGAAATGATCAATGGGCCGGCTGTGGCCCGCGGGCCGTAATTTGCCCACCCCTGGCTTGAACAAATAGACGATTATTATTGTCATTAAAACAAGAATAAAAAAGTGACCAAGTATTACTTCCAAACGATGGAATGATTTATCCAATTGAATAATACATATACAAGTGATACAGAAAAAAGTGGCTACATTTGACGAGTTGCCATTTATAGTGTGTGTTTTTTGAAACTGCTTACTGGTTGGAAACAACAACTACTGTAATTTCTCGTGTATAATGTGCACCCATGTATAATACGCACCCCCAAAGTTGACCTAAAAATTCTGGAACACCCTTCTTCCTATGTGTAATGCATTTTTACAATGCATGATTTTGCTTCTATCCATATGATCAAAATATGAAGTATTATCTGTATTTTGTTACTTTTTTCAAATAATTATTCTGAAGCTAAGCACTTTATTTGAACACATAATACTGTTTTTATTTACTTGCGCTTATTTTGAAATTCACAGCCCAACTTTTATTTAGTAAATGAGAAAACACACAGTTGTGCGCATATGTTTCATTACCCAGGCAGAATTTGTAAGATAGGTCCAATTCTTAAAAGAAAACATGAAGGGCTAGGAGAAAGACATTTAATTTTATTTTAATGGGATTCAAATTAAACTGTCAAGCATTACAGAAAAGCATTATCATTAAACAAAACATAACCATAAAGAAATGAATGATGGCTGTTGTTCAGTCATCAGTCGTATTTAAAAATATATATATATTTTACTAATTCTGCCAGGGTATGTAAACTTATGAGCACAACTGTACATATATGCAGTAATACGTACCCATCATATTGGAATGAAAGTGTAGGCTACACCTTTTTCATAACTTCTAGGTGGTGGTGGCATATTAGAATGAAAGTATACACCTATCTCACAACCTCTAGGTGGCGGTGGCATATTGGAATGAAAGTGTACAGCTTGTGAAAGTGTACAACAACCTCTAGATGGCGGCATACATTGATAAAATGTGACCGTTTTCCATTTCCCCCTATATCTATGTATAATGCGCGCGATTGATTTTTGACAATTTTGTGGGGAAAAAATGCGCGTTATACACGAGAAATTATGGTAATTCCATCATAATAAGACCCTTTTTGTATCATCTCCACCACAGAGGGATATGCTTTTATTGCTTTATTTTAATATTTTTACAAACCCAATTCCAATAAAGTTGGGACGTTGGGTAAAATGTAAATAAAAACTGA
The DNA here is from genome assembly GCF_024500275.1 of Phycodurus eques. Classification (NCBI taxonomy): domain Eukaryota; kingdom Metazoa; phylum Chordata; class Actinopteri; order Syngnathiformes; family Syngnathidae; genus Phycodurus; species Phycodurus eques. The sequence goes on from NC_084526.1 coordinate 5,817,745, forward strand.
ATACAATGATTTGTAAATCCTGTTTAATCTATCTTCAGTTGAATACACTACAAAGACAAGATAACGTTCAGACTGAAATATTAATATATATATAATATAAAATATTCACTCATTTTGAATTTGATGCCATCAACACGTTCCAAAAAGCTGGGACATGGGGGCATGTTTATCATTGTATTACATCATCTTTCCTTTACTCACTGAATAAGTGTTTGGGAACTGTGTTAACTGACAATGGTTTTCTAAAGTGTTCCTTAGCCCACATTGCAATATCCTTTACACAATGATGCTGGTTTTTGATGAAGCGCCACTTTGGGATTGAAGGTCACAGGCATTCAATGTTGGTTTTTGGCCTTGCTGCTTATGTGCAGAGATTTCTCCAGACACTAACTCTTTTGAGGGGATTACGGACCACAGATAATGAAATCTGTAAATTAATTGCAACTGTACATTGAGAAACATTCTCAAACTGTTGTGGACTATTTGCTCACACAGTTGTTCACAAAGTGGTGAACATCACCCCATCATTGCTTGAGAACAACTGAGCCTTTCGGGGATGATCATTTCATACCCCATCATGACACTCACCTGTTTCCAATTAACCTGTTCATCTGTGGAATGTTCCAAACAGGTGTTTCTTTTTTTTTTTTTAATATTCCTGAACTTTCCCAGTCTTTTTTTGCCCTGTCCAAGCTTTTTTGTAATGTGTTGCAGGCATCAAATCCAAAATGAGAGAATGTTTGAAACAACAAAAACAATAACAGTCATCAGTTTCAACATTAAATATTTTGTCTTTGTAGTGTATTCAATTGAGTGTAGGTTGAAAAGGATTTGCAAATCATTGTATGTCTGTTTTACACAACATCCCAACTTCATTGGAATTGGGGTTTGTAATTTCAAAACAAAGATTGCGATGTTAGTTAATGCAAAAACCTTTGCAAAACAAAAGTCTGAATGATGAGGACTAATACATGTCAGCAATTGTTCATTGTTGTACAGGTGTAAAACATGTCAACGTTTCTGGATTTGTTGTGTTTTCGTGTGTCTTACTCCTTATTGAAGATGCAGGTCTGCTGGAGGGTATACTGGCTTTTGGTAACGTTCCACACCCTAACTGTGCCATCATTGCCACTAGTTGCCAATAAACCTTTCTTTTTGCACCAACAGCAGGTGAGCACCTAAGACGAAAGAAAAATGCATTTGAATATCAAATGCAGTAGTTTGAAACAAGCAAATTAACATTCTCATGACAACGCACCCTACTCTGATGAGCTTCTAACTTGATAAAAGAGCACTTCCGCAGGTCCCCTGCCATATCGGCAAAGGTCTGTGGCCTGCTCTGATTGTCACGGTCATGGGCGGCTAGTGTGCGCACCAGCTGCTGGGCGGCCCACTGTCGATGTTGTGAAGAAAGCCTGGAGGACAGGCAGCAGGCTGCCAGAGCATTGGCTAGCTCCAGAGGGCCTACAGCGGAAGGATTATGGGAAGGATGGGCATACAAATGCGCAATTAGACCTGCTTGACATGGAAAACAAGATGACAAGGATCGCCCGTGAGTGAGAGAATGTAAAATATTAAAGACAAAGACAGACAGTAAAAAACATGTACAAAACAAAAAGGTGATATGAGCAAGATGAACTAAAAAGGTGGCAAGCCCATATACAGTCAATTATCCATGCGAGTTGTAGCTGATGAATTAGACATCCCCTAAAAAACTTTTTGATTTTATTATAATAAACACCGAAAATGCATGCAACACATTAGATCAACCACAAACCCTTTGGGCTTGATTCAATTATGCTGTTTTTGTGTTTAACGCAATTTTATGTCAAGACAATTCAACATTTTGAGGGAAGTAGTATGTAGTAGCAAATGTCAAGGTAGAAAGTAACTAATCTAAGTATCTCATCAACTTTCAACACTTCCTTTATGCTAAGAAAACACACCTCTTTTTTCCATATCAGCCTTGTCATAAGCAGGCCTAAGTTTGGCCACTTTATCTGCCAGGAGAGCTACCAGAGCCTGTGTCACTACAAAGTTAGGAGAGGTAATAAGCTTGTTCTCCTCCGCCACACCACGTAGGAAACTGGGTAGGAATTTCCTCTGGACAGGATCATCTACTGTTGTCAAATTCATGCCTGTTGCTGCGGAGATCAGATTCTGGAAATAAAAGAAAAAGGTGTCAAGAATGACAAATCCAATTAATAGCAAAATGCAGCAACAGGGATGCTAATATTTCTGTATAGGATAAAATAAGATATTTTACTGCACCTACAACTCAGATTTTTACAGAAATGTAGTCCTTTAATCTGGTCCTGGTTATCTCTCCAATCATGTTACAGTCCCAGCAGAAAGTATTCACACCCCTTTTTCCACATTTTGCTATGTTACAGACTTATTCTAAAACTGATTTGAGTATAGTTAAATAAAAACTACATAAAATATCCCATAATGACAAAGTAAAACATTTTCAGACAGTTGTGCAAATTTATTGAAAATGTAAACATTTAAACATAACAGGTACATAAGTACTCACACCCTTGGCTTACAATTTTGTTGAAGCACCTTTGGCAGCAATCACAGCCTCAAGTCCTCTTGTATTTGTCGCTACGAGCTTGGCGCACCTGTTTTGGGGCATTTTCTCCCATTCTTCTCTGCAGATCCTCTCAAGGTTAGTCAGGTTGGATGGACAGCCATTTTCAGGTCTTTCCAGAGATGTTCAATTGTATTCAAGTCCGGGCTCTGGCTGGGCCATTCAAGGACATTCACAGGCAGCTCCTGAAGCCACTCCTTTGTTGTCTTGGCTATGTGCTTTGGTACATTGTCATGTTGGAAGGTGACTTGACGCCCTAGTCTAAGTTCCAGAGCACTCTGGAGCAAGTTCTCGAAGAATTTCTCTATACTTGGCAGCTGTCATCTTACCCTCCGTGCGGACTAGTCGCCCAGTTCCTGGAGCAGAAAAACAGCCCCACAGCATGATGCTGCTACCACCATGCTTCACAGTAGGGATGGTGTTAGCCAGGTGATGAGCAGTGCCTCTTCTTCTATGCAGTGCCTCTTCTTCTATGACGCTTGCAATTCAGGCCAAAAAGTTCCATTTTGGTTTCATCAGACCAGAGAATTTTGTTTCTGCAGGTCTGAGAATCCTTAAGGTGCCTTTTGGTAAACTCCAAGTGGGCTGCCATGTGCCTTTGAATGAGAAGTGGCTTCCGTCTGGCCACTCTACCATAAAGGCCTGATTGGTAGAGTGCGTTAGCAATGGTTGACCTTCCCGATGGTTCTCCCACCTCCGCAAATGAACACTGGAGCTCCGCCTTCGTGACCATAGGGTTCTTGTTCACCTCTCTGACCAAGGCCCTTCTCACTCGGTTATTCAGCTTGGTCGGACGGTCCGATCTAGGAAGGGTCCCAGTGGTTCCAAACGTCTTCCTTTTCCCAATAATCGAGACCACTGCTTTTCGGGGCCTTCAATCCTGCTGAAATTCTTTTGTATCCTTCCCCAGATTTGTGCCTTGACACAATCCGGTCTCAGAGGTCTGCAGACTTCCTTGCTTGGTTTCTGCTCTGATATGCACTGTCAACTATGAGACCTTATATAGACAATCAACTGAATTTACCACAGGTGGGCTCCACTCAAGTTGTAGAAGCATTTCAAGGATGATGAGTGGGAATTAGGTCCACCTGAGCTTAAGTTTGAATGTCATAGCAAAGGGTGTGAATACTTATGTACCTATTATGTTGGAATTGATTTTTTAAACACATTTACACTTTTCTTCTTCTTTTCCTTTCGGCTTGTCCCGGAAGGGGTCGCCACAGCGCGTCATCCTTTTCCGTGTAAGCCTATCTCCTGCATCCTCCTCTCGAACACCAACTGCCATCATGTCTTCCCTCACGACATCCATCAACCTTCTCTTTGGTCTTCCTCTAGCTCTCTTGCCTGGCAGCTCCATCCTCATCATCCTTCTACCAATATACTCACGATTTCTCCTCTGGACGTGTCCAAACCATTGAAGACTAACTTTGTCTCCAAAACATCGAACCTTGGCTGTCCCTCTGATGAGCTCATTTCTAATTTTATCCAACCTGGTCAGTCCAAGAGCGAACCTCAACAGCTTAATTTCCGCCACCTCCAGCTCTGCTTCCTGTTGACTCTTCAGTGCCACTGTCTCTAATTCGTACATTATGGTTGGCCTCACCACTGTTTTATAAACTTTGCCCTTCATCCTAGCAGAGACTCTTCTGTCACATAACACACCTGACACCTTCCTCCACCCGTTCCAACCTGCTTGGACCCGTTTCTTCACTTCCTGACCACACTCACCATTGCTCTGGACGGTTGACCCCAAGTATTTAAAGTCCTCCACCCTTGCTATCTCTTCTCCCTGTAGCCTCATTCTTCACCCATCACCCCTCTCATTCATGCACATATATTGTTTTACTTCGGCTAATCTTAATTCCTCTTCTTTCCAGTGCATGCCTCCATCTTTCTAACTGTTCCTCCAGCTGCTTCCTGCTCTCACTGCAGATCACAATGTCATCTGCAAACATCATCGTCCACCGGGATTCCAGTATAACCATCTGTCAGCCTATCCATCACCACTGCAAACAGGAAGGGGCTCAGGGCTGATAACTGATCCAGTCCTACCTCCACCATAAACTCCTTTGTCACACCTACAGCACACCTCACCGCTGTTCTGCTGCCCTCGTACATGTCCTGTATTATTATAACATACTTCTCTGCCACGCCAGACCTCCGCATGCAGTACCACAGTTCCTCTCTGGGTACTCTGTCATAGGCTTTCTCTAGATCTACAAAGACACAATGTAGCTCCTTCTGACCTTCTCTGTACTTTTCCATCAACATCCTCAAGGCAAATAATGCATCTGTGGTACTCTTTCTTGGCATGAAACCATACTGTTGCTCGTAAATACTCACTTCTGTCCTGAGTCAAGCCTCCACTACTCTTTCCCATAACTTCATTGTGTGGCTCATCAACTTTATTCCTCTATAGTTGCCACAGCTCTGCACATCACCTTTGTTCTTAAAAATGGGCACCAGTACACTTTTCCTCCATTCCTCAGGCATCTTCTCACTCACTAGAATTCTATTGAATTCTAGTGAGTGACTATTGAATTAGCTGGTCAAAAACTCCACAGCCACCTCTCCTAGATGATTCCTCCACAGGAATGTCATCAGGACCAACTGCCTTTCCATTTTTCATTCTCTTTAAAGCCTTTCTAACTTCCCCCTTACTAATCATTGCCACTTCCTGGTCCACCACACTTGCCTCTTCTACTCTCCCTTCTCTATCATTTTCCTCATTCATCAACTCCTTGAAGTATTCTTTCCATCTAGCTAGCACCAATCAACATATTTCCATCTCTATCCTTAATCATCCTAACCTGCTGCACATCCTTCCCATCTCTATCCCTCTGTCTGGCCAGCCTGTATAGATCCTTTTCTGCTTCTTTAGTGTCCAACCTGCCATACATGTCATCATATGCCTCTTGTTTTGCCTTTGCCACCTCTACCTTTGCCCTGTGTTGCATCTCAATGTATTACTTTTGCCTCTCCTCGGTCCTCTCAGTGTCCCACTTCTTCTTAGCTAACCTTTTTCCTTGTATGATTTCCTGTACTGTGAGGTTCCACCACCAAGTCTCCTTCTCTCCTTTCCTGCCAGAAGATACACCAAGTACTCTCCTGCCTGCCTCTCTGATCACCTTGGCTGAGGTGGTCCAGTCTTCTGGAAGCTCCTCCCGTCCACCGAGAGGCTGTCTCACCTCTTCCCGAAAAGCTGCACAACACCCGTCCTGTCTCAGGTTCCACCACATGGTTCTCTTCTCTGCCTTTGTCTTCCTAATTTTCCTCCCCACCACCAGAGTCATTTTACACACCACCATCCTGTGCTGTCTAGCCACACTCTCCCCTACCACTACCTTACAGTTGGTAACATCCTTCAGATTACATCGTCTGCACAAAATGTAATCCACCTGTGTGCTTCTACCTCCGCTCTTGTTGGTCACCCTATGTTTGTGCCTCTTCTGGAAAAAAGTGTTCACTACACCCATTTGCATCCTTGTTGCTAAGTCTACCACCATTTGACCCTCCAAGTTCCTTTCCTGGATGCCGTACTTACCCATCACTTCTTCATCACCCCTATTACCTTCACCAACATGTCCATTACAATCTGCACCAATTACGACTCTCTCTCTGTCTGGGATGCTCAGAACTACTTCATCTAGCTCCTTCCAGAATTTCTTTCACCTCTAGGTCACATCCTACCAGTGGGGCATAGCCACTAATCACATTACACATAACACCCTCAATTTCAAATTTCAGCCTCATCACTCGATCTGATACTCTTTTCACCTCCAAGACATTTTTAGCCAACTCTTCTTTTAAAATAACCCCGACTCCATTTCTCTTCCCATCTACACCATGGTAAAATAATTTAAACTCTGCCCCTAAACTTCTAGCCTTACTGCCTTTCCACCTGGTCTCCTGGACACACAATATATCAACCTTTCTCCTAATCATCATGTCAACCAACTCCCGAGATTTTCCTGTCATAGTCCCAACATTCAAAGTCCCCACATACAGTTCTAGGCTCTGTGTTTTCCTCTTCTCTTTCTGACGAAGAACCCGCTTTCCACCTCTTCTTCTTTGACTTCGACCCACAGTAGCTGAATTTCGAACGGCGCCCTGCAGATTGACTGCGCCGGTGGCGGACGTTGTTAACCCGGGCCACGACCGATCCGGTATGGAATTCTTTGGATGAATTCTTTGGATCATATTTGTTTGGCAAGGTTTTAAACCGGATGCCCTTCCTGACGCAACCCTCTGCATTTATCCGGGCTTGGGACCGGCCTACAGTTTGCACTGACTTGCCCCCCCATAGGGCTGCATTTTTAAACACATTTACACAAATGTCTGAAATATGTTTTTACTTTGTCATTTTGTGATTTTATGTAGATTTGTTTTTAGAAAACTATACTCAAATCAGCTTTATAATGAGTCGACGAAAATTTGGAAAACGTGAAGGGGTGTGAATACTTTCTGGTGGCACTGTAGCTATCTAACTTAAAGACTGTACTGAATATGCAAGTACTGGATGAAACTGTCGAGAGCACAGAATCAATTGTGTCATGCTTTACATTGGATCAGAAGAATGAAAAAGAATGGCTTGAAGTGACAGAATACTGAGGAACTTGTTAATGGTAAATTACATTGTACAATATTTTCTTTTCAGTTTTATCAACAACATTTTGCTCGCATGAAGTAATATAGAATACCTGAGTGCAGAGCTGCACCAACAGTTTGGCAGCATTGGGGCTGTTGGAGGCCAAGCAGCCCACTGCTGTGCTGAGATAAGCGAGACAGGAAATGGGTTTGCTGGACTTGGCAGCTCCACGTGTCCTTTCAGGATGACCAGAGGCTGCTGTAGGACCAGTAGAAAGTCCGGCTCGGCCTGCTGCTGCCAGGCACATGAACCTGACAAGAGTCCTGATATCTGTTAAGCCAAGTGATTCCAGGCCAGCTGCAAGGCTGCAGCTCGAACCGCTGTGTGGCAGGGAAGTAGTGATGATGAAAGAGGGATATAAAGGTAGCGGACAAGACAAAAACATATTACTCATACGTATTGCATATTATGAATAAAGAAAACTAAGGGGTACATGTATCATTTCGTGTTCTTTGCATTTGCTTTAGTGAATGCATAGACAGTACAATAGGGGGCTTCTACCAGTGTACAACCCCAATTCCAATGAAATTGGGACATTGTGTTAAACAAATAAAAACAGAACACAATGATTTGCAAATCATGTTCAACCTATAGTTAATTGATTAAACTACAAAGACAAGATATTTAATGTTCAAACTGATGAACTTTATTGTTTTTAGCAAATAATCATTAACTTAGAATTTTATGGCTGCCACACAAAAAAAAAGTTGCAAAAAAGCTGGGACAGGGTCATGTTTCCCACTGTGTTACATCACCCTTTCTTTTAACAACATTCAATAAACGTTTGGGAACCGATGACACTAATTGTTGAAGCTTTGTAGGTGGAATTCTTTACCATTCTTGCTTGATGTACATCTTCAGCTGTTCAACAGTCCGGGGTCTCCATTGTCGTATTTTACGCTTCATAATGCGCCACACATTTTCAATGGGAGACAGGTTTGGACTCCAAGCAGGCCAGTCTAGTACCCAGCCCCATACCATCACAGATGCTGGCTTTTGAACTTTGCGTCCATAACAGTCCGACTGGTTCTTTTCCTCTTTGGCCCGGAGGACACGACATCCACAATTTGAAATGTGGACTCATTGGACCACAGAACACTTTTCCACTTTGCATCAGTCCATCTTAGATGAGCACGGGCCCAGAGAAGCCAGCGGCGTTTCTGGGTGTTGTTGATAAATGGCTTTTGCTTTGCAAAGTAGAGTTTGAAGTTGCACTTACGGATGTAGCGCCGAACTGTATTTACTGACATTGGTTTTCTGAAGTGTTACTGAGCCCATGATGTGATATCCTTTTCACACTGATGTCGGTTTTTGATGCAGTGCCGCCTGAGGGATCGAAGGTCACGGGCATTCAATGTTGGTTTTCGGCCTTGCCGCTTACATGCAGTGATTTCTCCAGATGCTCTGAACCTTTTGATGATATTATGGACCGTAGATGATGAAATCGCTAAATTCCTTGCAATTGTACATTGACGAACATTGTCCTTAAACTGTTTGACTATTTTCTCACACACTTGTTCACAAAGAGGTGAACCTCGCCCCATCTTTGCTTGTGAATGAGTGAGCAATTCAGGGAAACTCTTTTTATACCCAATCATGGCACCCACCTGTTCCCAATTAGCCTGTTCATCTGTGGGATGTTCCAAACAGGTGTTTGATGAGCATTCCTCAACTTTCTCACTCTTTTTTGCCACCTGTCCCAGCTTTTTTGGAACTTGTTGCAGCCATAAAATTCTAAGTTAATGATTATTTGCTAAAAACAATCAAGTTTATCAGTTTGAACATTAAATAGCTTGTCTTTGTAGTGTATTCAATTAAATATAAGTTGAACATGATTTGCAAATCATTGTATTCTGTTTTTATTTATGTTTGACACAACGTCCCAACTTCATTGGAATTGGAGTTGTATGTGGGTCAAAACTACCTGACAGAGAGCAGAGACAGCGCTCTCATCACCATGGTCCTGGCAAGCAGAACCTGGGCTGCAGAAGTCACCCTTCTCAGGGCCATTACTCGGTCATGGGGGTTCTGCAGGGCGGCTGCCTGTTCCCCAAGTGTTACCCTGCCTGAAGAACTCTTATCCACTGATATCTGACAACCTGCAAATAAATGCACCTGATTTACTTTTGTTAACCGTGCTTACATCGTGGGATTAATGGCCTAACGTTTGCGTGTGATTGAGCTCTTGTCTGTACATCTGTGTATTTACATGATTGATACATTTATCAAATATTTGCAATAGTTTCCAAAAGTTCTGCTTTTAAGCAGTTTCTTGGCTTCTTGATTCCGTGGTTGTATGTCCACAATAACAGCAATAACAATGCTTCAAGGCAGAGATTTTGCTTAAACCTTTTTTGTAATCTAATTATTCAAGTTACCTCAGTAATCAATTTCAGCTCTGGTGCAAAACAAGCATATTTACTTATGCTTTGTAAGTAAGCAGTGTTAATAAATATTACTCAATATGAGTAGCTCTCCAGCACTATCACTGGGTAAAAGTATCTCACTGAAGATCCCAGAGCTCGAGTGGAAATTATACAATACATTGGTGTGTATGTCTCAACTAATCAAAACATGGATTAAGTAAGACTTTTTTTTTTTTTGAAGCCACAGCTGCAGTATTTCCGAGACAACACACTTACCAATCTGCAGCAGTGTCTCCTCCATACTGTTGGTGGCAGTTACCATGGCTGCAGAGGCCCCTAAAGGGTCACTATCAGGGAACTGCACAGCCTCTGGGACAGTCTTGCGTTCACTCAGACCTAGTGGACCTGCCAAAAGCTCAAATTCTTCTTCCCCTGTTAGCTTCTCATCTTCATCAACATCCATCATGTCCCAGTCCTCTGGGGTGTCACAAAAATAAATAAATAAATATATATATATATAGTGAACTAAAAGAACAATTTAAAACACGTCGGGCCTGATTCACTAAAGGTTTACTCACGCAAACAGATGTGGAAGTAGGGGTGCACGGTATAAACTGTATAATTAGTAGAAGGTACACAGTACATTTGGACGAAGGTACAGATTTAGACTCAACCGACAAATCGTGACAAAGCTTATTGATGACGTCATTGTATCTGTCTGCGGAAATTGGGAGGTGAAAAAAAAAATCTGGGAGTTTGTGCAAGTATACTCTGTAATCCTCGCCTGAGCGTCTATAACAAGCAACATATATGTAAGTATTGTTATCACTAAAGGAGGAGTAACTAACTTAAGAAGGAAAGATGCATGATCAGTTAGTTTTAATGGCGATTTATCACAGTATGCAAGTTCGTTCCCAGCTAATGGAAAGCAAAGATATGCAGCAATGCTTTTTCCACACATCTATCCCTAACTCTTTTCCAGCTTGCAGCATCCAGACTGACATTGTGTAAGACTATTGTAAGAGTTGTACATACAGAACAATAAATTCCTCATTAATTAAATCGATATGAAACTTGCTTTTATATTGTGTATATTATATTTATATATGAGAGTAATCAAGACTGCTTTTGTCATTGCTATTTGTGCCTAATATGAACATTAAAGACTAAAAATGTTTGTCATGCACAACAAAAACACAAATGAAATTCTTACTTGGCTAGTTTCCCTCCACTCAAAGATAATAATATAAAAATTAAATAACAAAAATGATGAGTATATCTACAGTGGGGGCAAAAGATCTGGAGATTGGCTAGGCCACTCCAGGACCTTGAAATGCTTCTTACGAAGCCACTCCTTCATTGCCCGGGCGGTGTGTTTGGGATCATGGTCATGCTGAAAGACCCAGCCACGTTTAATCTTTAATGCCCTTGTTAATGGAAGGAGGTTTTCACTCAAAATCTCACGATACATGGCCCCATTTACACGGACCAGTCGTCCTGGTCCCTTTGCAGAAAAACAGCTCCAAAGCATGATGTTTCCACCCCCATGCATCACGGTAGGTATGGTGTTCTTTGGATGCAACTTAGTATTCTTTCTCCTCCAAACACAACAAGTTGAGTTTTTACCAAAAGGTTCCATTTTGGTTTCATTTGATCATATGACATTCTCCCAATCCTCTTCTGGATCATCCCAAATGCTCTCTTGCAAACCTCAGATGGGCCTGGACATGTACTGGCTTAAGCAGGGGGACAGGACTGGCACTGCAGGATTTGAGTCCCTGGCGGCGAAGTGTGTTACTGATGGTAGCCTTTGTTACTTTGGTCCCAGCTCTCTGCAGGTCATTCACTCGGTCCCCCTAGTGTGGTTCTTGAAATTTTTGCTCACTATTCTTGTGATCGTTCTGATCCCATGGGGTGAGATCTTGCATGGAGCCCCAGATCGAGGGAGATTATCAGTGGTCTTGTATGTCTTCCATTTTCTAATAATTGCTCCCACAGTTGATTTCTTCAGACCAAGCTGCTTACCTATTGCAGATTCAGTCTTCCCAGCCTGGTGCAGGTCTACAATTTTGTTTTTGGTGTCCTTTGACAGCTCTTTGGTCTTGGCCATAGTGGAGTTTGGAGTACAACTGTTTGAGGTTGTGGACAGGTGTCTTTTATACTGATGAGTTCAAACAGGTGCCATTAATACAGGTAACGGGTGGAGGCCAGAGGAGCCTCTTAAAGAAGAAGTTACAGGTCTGTGAGAGCCAGAAATCTTGCTTGTTTGTCGGTCACCAAATACTTATTTTCCACCATAATTTGCTAATAAATTCTTTAAAAATCAGACAATGTGATGTTTTTCCCCTCATTTTGTCTCTCATAAGTGAGGTAATACCTATGATGAAAATTACAGGCCTCTCTCATCTTTTTAAGTGGGAGAACTTGCACAATTGGTGGCTTCCTAAATACTTTTTTGGCCCACTGTGATATCAATTTATTGCAAAACAAAATCATGAAGTTATTTGTCTTACCATGTAAAAAGTAAGCACGGTCGTTGTTGGTAGGTTCCACTTGTTAAAATTTCGACAAGATTCAGGTTTCTTTGGTATGCGGTAAAAGCTCTGGATCAATCTAATCAAATCTGTTTGAACAGCTGATAACGCAACACGACACTACAAGATTACAACCCATTCATAAATGCTTCCATGATACTTTTTACACTAAAGCTTATATCGCGATATATTACATTACCATGAAGGAAATCAATTTATACTGTGACATGAATTTTACGTCGCTCAGCCCTATGTGGAAACTCATCTATTAACCAGTTGCACCGAGGATTTTGTCAGCCAAACGCACAAAAAGTCCACGCAGTTCATTTTGCCCGTTCTGGGAGGAGTATATGTAAATATTAATTTAGCATACACAATGTTATTAATCAAACCTGAGATGAATTAGCTGATCTGTTAGATTGAACACACAATTTAGCAGCCAGTATTTGGGATTTTAGTAAATCAGGCCATTATATTTTCTATAGCAGTCTGTGTTCATGGACACTGTACCTTCATAGACACTGTCTTGCTTTCCCAGCAGGTCAGGGGCCTGACCCTTATACCTATAAAAAAATAAAAACAAAAACAAAAAAATGCACGTGATATTAAATAAAATGTATATTTTCCCTCCTGAAAACAAAAGCATTAAATGCCATTGAAAAGTAGTGCAACCAAAAACAAAGGATCTAACTGGAATGTATCCCAGCTGACTTTGGGCAGGAGGGGTACTACTTGCACTGATTCACAGTCAATCACAGGGCACATATAGGCAAACAATCATTCACACCTACGGACGATTTAGTCTTCAATTAACCTAAAATGTATGTTTCTGGAATATTTGAGGAAGCTCAAGTATGAGAAAACCCATGCAAGAATGTGAAAAATATGCAAACTCCACATAGACAGGGCAGAGCTAAAAGTCAATCAGAGAACCTCTTGATGTATGCTGACCCACATTGATGTTTAAAACACATTTATCAAATTTGCGCTTACCTTTCTACAATAGGAACTTTTGCCTTGCTTTTGATGGCTAAATATTTCTCTCTACAGGCACCACAAAGAAGGTAGTAGGGGTTTCCACTGCCACACTCCCCTCCAAACCAGCCATCTACATAGGAGCCGTTGCTACGGTATCCTTGCCGGTTGGCACTGCGACCGCAACCAGGGTGGCTTTTCTTCATATGTTGATTGAAGTTGGCTACATTTGCTTCGCACAGTTCACACACCACCATTTCATCACGGTCATCTGTCTCACATACATGCTGTGATGTGTGGCCACATGTCAAAAAACAAAACAAACAAAAAAAAAACAACAACAACATTGATATACATTTTTAAAAAAGCATTTACATAACATACAGTGGGTACGGAAAGTATTCAGACCCCCTTAAATTTTTCGCTCTGTTATATTGCAGCCATTTGCTAACATAATTTAAGTTTATTTTAGTAGTACCCCAAATTGACAGAAAAAAAAGGAATTGTTAAAGTTTTTGCAGATTTATTCAAAAAGAAAGACTGAAATATCCCACAGCCATAAGTATTCAGACCCTTTGCTCAGTATTTAGTAGAAGCACCCTTTTGAGCTAATACAGCCATGAGTCTTTTTGGGAATGATGCAACAAGTTTTTCACACCTGGATTTGGGGATCCTCTGCCATTCCTCCTTGCAGATCCTCTCCAGTTCTGTGAGGTTGGTAGGTGAACGTTGGTGGACAGCCATTTTCAGGTCTCTCCAGAGATGCTCAATTGGGTTGAAGTCAGTGCTTTGGCTGGGTCATTCAAGAACAGTCACGTAGTTGTTCTGAAGCCACTCCTTCGTTATTTTAGCTGTGTCATTGTCTTGTTGGAAGGCGAACCTTCGGCCCAGTCTGAAGTCCTGAGCACTCTGGAGAAGGTTTTTGTCCAGAACATCCCTGTACTTGGCCGCATTCATCTTTCCTTTGATTGCTACCAGTTGTTCTGTCCCTGCAGTTGAAAAACACCCCCACACCATGATGCTGCCACCACCATGCTTCACTGTTGGGACTGTATTGGACAGGTGATGAGCAGTGCCTAGTTTTCTCCATACATACCGCTTAGAATTAAGGCCAAAAAGTTCTATCTTGGTCTTGTCAGACCAGAGAATCTTATTTCTCACCATCTTAGAGTCCTTCAGGTGTATTTTTTTTTTTTTTTTTTTAGCAAACTGCATGCGGGCTTTCATGTGTCTTGCACTGAAGAGAGGCTTCCGTCTGCCCACTCTACCATAAACCCAGACTGGTGGAGGGCTGCAGTGATGGTTAACATTCTCGAACTTTCTCCCATCTCCCGAATGCATCTCTGGAGCTCAGCCACAGTGATCTTTGGGTTCTTCTTTACCTCTCTCACCAAGGCTCTTCTCCCCCGATTGCTCAGTTTGGCCGGACGGCCAGCTCTAGGAAGGGTTCTGGTCGTCCCAAACGTCTTCCATTTAAAGATTATGGAGGCCACTGTGCTCTTAGGAACCTTAAGTGCACAGAATCTTTTTTGTAACCTTGGCCAGATCTGTGCCTTGCCACAATTATGTCTCTGAGCTCTTCAGGCAGTTCCTTTGACCTCATGTTTCTCAGTTGCGCTGACATGTACTGTGAGCTGTAAGATCTAATATAGACAGGTGTGTGGCTTTCCTAATCAAGTCCAATCAGTATAATCAAACACAGCTGGACTCCAATGTAGGTGTAGAACCACCTCAAGGAAGAAGAAGAAATGGACAGCACCCGTGTTAAATATGGGTGTCACAGCAAAGGGTCTGAATACTTGGCTGTGTGATATTTTAGTTTTTCTTTTTTAATAAATCTGCAAAGATTTCAACAATTCAGTTTTTTTCTGTCAATACGGGGTGCTGTGTGTACATTAATGAGGGGAAAAAAAATATGATTTTAGCAAATGGCTGCAATATAACAATAGTGAAAAATTGAAGGGGGTCTACTTTCCATACGCACTGTAGAACACCATACTGAGTTGAACATTCATGGAATGTCAGCGATATTGGTAAATTACAAGTGTTAGTGACAGTCTATTGTTAGGCTTAGTGTTAGTGAATCATCTTCCCAAGCAACAGACAACATTAATTTTTTTTAGACAGAAAAGTAATTATGGTCAAAATTATTTTTTTTACCATAAATTATGGTAAAGAAATAAAATAAAATAAAATAAAAATGGCTGAATAAAAGAGAGAGTGAATTCACCGTGCTCCTACGACTAGATTGTGAGTGAGAGGGAATGCAGGACAACTAAGACCTGACTCATGATGGCAGCCCTCTGATCATAGCATAAAGTCACACACACCCATCTTGGCCAGTCCAGTACCTCCGGGATCCACATTCCCAGAATGTCAGTGTCACTGGCAAGGTCCTGGCCAAACATGACCTCCATCGTCTCCTCATCCAGGTCCATCTCAAGCTCTTCATCCAGAAGGTTGAAGTCATATAGGGCACCTGGGTCTTGTTGCGGCAGGTGAGATGGGACCTCCCTGCGTGACTGGCTGTGTTGGGCCTGCACTGACCGGTACAATCCAGCTGACAGGGAAAATAAAAATAAAGTGGGGTCAAGAAGCAACATCTTAATTTAGGTTTTGCTTTTACCAACTGTAAGGATGTCTAATTCTCACCAGCACGGGCAAACAATCTTCGTGCGGCCAGGTCAAAGTGGTGCTTCCTAGACACAGCAGAACGTCCTCTCAGGGGAACACCACTAGAAGCTGATGCATTATCCTGCTCTTGTCCCTCTGGACTACAATGTGCACAAACAGATCATCATTTAAACCGACTTCATCAGTTGTTAAACTTTCTCACAGATAGGGGTGGGGAACTCTGGCTACCACAATATTCTATTCGGTTATGATTGAGAGGGAAATTGCACTTTATACAGTCAAGTATTTCAGTGCAGTTGTACCTTTCACTAAAGCCCTCTTCCATTTCAGAAGCATCAGCATCAGCATCTCCAGGCGAAGAAACATAGGAGTTTCTATCCCGAGATTTGGCTCTGCCAGATGCTATTGCACCAGGACATGAGGAGTCAGACACATCACCTCCAACACCACTGCCTCTCGTGGGAGGCTCATCATGCCCGTCGTCTGTACCAGGATGTTCTATCATCCACATGGCCAGCACTGTGATGTTCTGGGCATCTGCTTCTTCTCTTGCACCTGGAAAAGAAGAGCTGTCTAACCATCCAATGTATCACACAACGGCTAATCTTGTAAATATTGGCACTTATTTTGTTTTTCCTGTACGGCTGTTACCTCAAGCAAAAAGGAAGCTCCGTATCACTTTTGTGCAGGAACAGTTTTACTGTGCCACAGTGGAGTTTTTAAGCCGCCACTGTGGTTCTTTGTATTCTGATGGATTTTTATTGAAAATTTCAGTCGGACAGAACACAGTTTTAACGGGAACTGACAGAAAGGAAGGACAGGATAATATATGACAGGAAAGGACAGGACGAAGGCAGCAAGGTCAGCATGCCGGACAGCGGTGGTTGGCACGTCTGTACAACTGAAGTGTGGTGGGAGTGGCTATGTAAAATCTAAACATCTAAACAGAGTGCAAGTGAGGGGATACACAGGAAGTTCGCAGAGTTATGAGTTATTTATCGCAATGTGAGAGTGACTCCACACCATGCGAATAAGTCCCAGAGGTGTGTATCTGGGGACACATCCAAGTGAATTGAGACCATCTTGAATGCACATTAACCTTCAGAAATGTCCTGTAATTGCTGCACCTGCACTGCGGGTGTTGACGGCCCCACCCCAACCACCACCCCCCAGCCAACCCCAAACCCACTATACTACCCCACGCACCCAGCCACCGCGGCCCCCACACCTCCACCTGCCCCGCCACCAATCCCCACCCAGCCAGAGGGCGAGACAGTGTCCCCCGTTTGGTGGAAAGGAGGGCGGATAGGGGAGCACAACGTGAACGAGAGGGGGGAGCAGAAGAAGAGCCGTCTAACAATCTAATGTATCACACAATGGCTCATCTTGTAAATATTGGCACTTATTCCATAGTTAGGGACTTACGAATTATATCTGCAGAAAAAGAATCCCCCAAAATAGACTCAATAGTAAGTTTAGGCTGGTTTTCTGGTGAAAGATTTGATTTTCAGCCAGATTTTGGTCCACCCACATTTTGGACAGGGCAGCCCGTCACAGCCTAACACATAATGAGCAGGAGCCGATGAACTTTTCTCAATGAACGTCTATGTATTCTGGTGTAACCTTTGCCTATATTCAAGGTCTGGATGTTTGTTTTAAGACAATAATGAGTGAAAATAGTGACAGTGAAACATTATGGAAGGCTTGTTATTTAAAAAAATTGACTGTTGAAATGCCTCTTTGAGAAAAGAAGACAGCTGCGTCATCCAACGAGGTAATGCTTGCAGATTAATTGTGTATGTAAACGGGTTTCGTCAGCTCAATTTTGTATTGACTGGATCACAAATGCCTCTAAGATGTTTAATAAGAGTTCATATGGATGACAAAAGCATTTCTGTAGGGTGCATGGTGGCATTATGTGACAGACGCAGACTTTGACGGGCACCCTTGGCTGTCACAACACAAAAGCTTCACATTGCTTAATGTCCCAAAACTACTATCAACCGTCACCAAAATGTATGTGAATATCTCTATGCCCACTTAGACATCTGGAAATATCGAACAATCGGCCCTATATTTTGGATTTTATGGACGCTAACCCTTTTCCTCTCTATAAACGATCATTTGAGAAAAATTAACATGCGTAATGTCCATAAAATCCAACATATTAGGCTGGTCGTTTTTATTTTACTTTTATTTAATATTTTCAGAGGTTGAAGCTGCCAGGAGTAGAAATGTCCTCATAAATTCTGGTGATGATTGGTTTCAGTTTTGGGACATTAAGCCACGTATGATTGATTCAGGGTTCATGATTCTTGCAAAGATGGGACACTCGCCCGCCTTGTTTAGATCATTTTAATCGATGGCACTCCAATAAACTGGCGATTTTTCACCATGTTAAATTAGTGATTGGCCATAATTTTACAGTGTTAGCTGTTGTTCATGTGAGAAAGCTGTTCTTCATATGAGCGTGCAATGATTTGACAGCAAGGTATAATACCAACTTGAACAAAGCGGTGGAAAATCTTTTTTTTAATTTCTTTAAAGGTTGTCATTTTGGAGGTGAGGGGATTTCACCCGACAGCTATGATATATACAATTTAAGTTAGTAGTCTAGTGACTCTGACCCAGTTGCTAAAACTTCCCCCACAACTTGATAAGTTGCATTCCTCCCTGTGGCCCTACTGTTTGAGACAACCACTAGAAGAAGCCTACTGGACCCTAAATTAATTAGTAGGTCCCCTCAAAATCTCTCTTTGCCGTCATGCACCTCAGCGCACCCAACTGTCAAACTCCTGAAGTTTGCAGATGACACCACTGTCATCGGCCTCATCAAGGACGGTGACGAATCTGCATATCGACAGGAAGCGGAGCGGCTGGAGCTGTGGTGCGGCCGTCACAACCTGGAGCTGAACACGCTCAAGACTGTAGAGATGATCGTGGACTTCAGGAGGCATCTTTCGCCACAGCTGCCCCTCACGTTGTCCAGCTGCCTTGTGTCAACTGTCGAGACCTTCAAGTTTCCTGGGAATTACAGTCTCTCAGGACCTGAAGTGGGCGACCATCCATCCATCACAGTCTGGTTTGGTGCTGGTACAAAAAAGGACAAACTCCGACTGCAACGGACAATCATAACTGCTGAAAGGATTTTCGGTACTCCCCTACCCACCCTTGAGGACTTGCACGCTGCCAGAACTAAGACAAGAGCGTGCAAAATCCTCTCTGACCCTCCGCATCCTGGTCACCAGCTCTTCCAGCGCCTTCCCTTAGGTAGGCGCTACCGATCAATGCAAACTAGAACTAGCAGACATTCCAACAGCTTCTTCCCTCTTGCAATCAACTTCTGAAACAGCTAACCTACAATTCCATTGCAACATGCTAGCAATTTTGAGTTCGTTGTCACATTTCTGTTGGGGCCAATTATGTATTACTCGTGCACTCACTGTAGTTGTCTCGCCATGCTGCACTATTTGCATATACTGGCCACTCATGCCAGAGTAGCATCTGCTCCATTTGCACACTGATTGAGCAGTATCTGCAACATTTGCATAACCAACATTGTCCCACATTATCGCACTACTCGTCACTTTAAACCGCATACACTCCTTGAAGTCTCGGCGCCCTTTGCACAATGGTCATTGCACCGGACTATTGCAATATTAGTCAATCGAACTGCTCTAAGTGCTAGAGGACTCTGCATCTTTTTGGACAATTGTCCCAAAAAAAAATAAAAAATAAAAAATTCCGGCATTACCAGAAAACTAGCAACCCTTTATTGCTCAGTGACTGTTTTTTTGTCAATTTCTTTATGTCTCCAAAGTGTTCTCTGTCAATTGACTGTCTGTTGTTGTACTAGAGCGGCTCCAACTACCGGAGACAAATTCCTTGTGTTTTTGGACATATTTGGCAAATAAAGATGATTCTGATCAAAGAGTCGTTCTCTTCGTTTGAACTGACAGCAGCCAAAAGGTGGGATCCTCTCTCTGGGAAACCAAGCTGGGACAGAACAATGGAATGCGAATACAGCGATGAACCATTTGCTTAATATCCAAACATGCACGCAAGGTGCCACTCATTGCCGTTTGAGAGTACTGCAACCCATGAACTTCCATTCAGTTTTTAACTGAAGATAAAATATCCGTCTTGATATTTAACATACTCTGCAGAAATATTCAAAATGTATGCCTTGATGTCTGTGTCAGTGTGTCAACTTCACAGGTGTGGCTGCGAGACTTTGAGAACTATCTTGGTTTGAAGCCAAGCAGCATGAAATGTGATTGAACCATAAGAAGTTGATTTGCCTAAAGTTTAAACAGTCATTCTATATGCTTGATCTATGAGTAAAGAGTACAAAGTTGGGAGTATTTTATATTATGATTTATATACTACTTTTATGGCAAAGTTTGCTGACTAAATTCGAGTCTATGGGTGTGGTCTTCTCCAGGTTTCTCCCTCCGTCTTGAACACGCCCCCTGGGTATTTAACCTGCTACTAAAAGTACCAGGTACACTTCCAGCCAAGTGTGATCACTCTGAAATTGCTAGCGAGTCCCTGAAAATGCAGGAAGAGAAACGGTCGCAACCTCCCACAGAATGCGTGAAGAACAACTTTTCCCTTTTTCCACCCGTTTGTGTTTTATTTTGCTGCATCTTTTTCTTCAACCAAACCTACCTCCTCGCCTCCTGAGTCGCGCTCAGAAAGACCACTCCCAGACACCAGCTGATCTACGTTCGTGAGTAGACACTGCAATCTTCAGGATGTACAAGATTAGAGCCGTATTAATTTTGGGGAAATTACTAGTTTCACACAAAATCCCAACTTTGCTCTCTCTCACTCTGACTCAACGCATTAAACGCTCACATTTCCATTTTTAGCCTAGCAACACACGATGTCCTAGTTCCCTTTTTTTACACACCTATTTTTTTTCTTCTTTCACCAGTATTAGTGTTATTTTCTTCCTGTAGTTAGCCTCTTCGTGTTTCCCTATAGATGCCTTGTAGATTTCATTAAATATTCTATAAAATTCCACTCTTGGTTGTGTTTTGTGTGTGTTTTGACTTTAAGTAAGCCTCTGTCATCTAGAACTCGTATTTCATAAAATGTAGCAACCTTTAGCTTATGAGACTGATAAAGGGTTTGTCTTCGCTTTCTCCTAAATTTTATACATATAAAAAGTGACGTCGTTCCCTTTACGAAACAAACTAGCTTGATTTATAACACTAAGCGTCAAATCATGCTAAACCAGCAGCAACACAGGCATCGCTGCTTCGACAAATTTATATCTTAAATAAATTCAGTTTTATCCAAAAACCAATATACGCTATAATAGTGACACTTTATAGTATAGTACATTCCTTTGTCCACATCGCCTATGCAGTGTCACCAGTTGTTTTGTTTTTTTCCCCCTAAACATTTTTCTTTTTGGAGGTGGGGGGGATTCTACCTGAGACAATATCTAAAATATTACTAATTACTGCCACTTTATACTATTGCACATTCCCTTTTCCACACCAGCTATGCAGTGAATTTGGTCTCCACCTCTCCCTTTGGCGTCACACCTAGATATTTGGTGTGACATATTAAATGTCTAAATGGATATTATTGGAAAAGACTGCCAGTTTCATTTTTATGAGCAAAAAAGACATAAAATCAACGTGTTAGTGAAATATGGACTATTAAGACCCCATACCTCTTTTATCAGTCTGAATTTTTATTTTAAAAACGATTTACTCTTATGGGATATATTTCTATGCTGCTGCTTACAGGACACTTGGGACACACACACTAGCTTTTGTTTGTTAAAACTGACCACACTATGTTTTGAAAACACGCACGCACGCACACACTCACACACCACAGACATACTGATAACATTCAGGGTGAGAACAGGTAAGAACCGGTTGGATGCGGAGGTGCTGAGGAAACAGGAACTGTTATCTGAAAAGGAGGCTTAGCTTATTCGGCTTCCTGCTCTCATGAGAGAAAGAAGATAGTCCAGCGTGCTGTATGATTCTACTCGACCAAAACTTTTGTAATTAATAAATACTCAGACAAGTCTAATGTCTCAAGATTCTTATTTGGGGACAAGATCACCAACCAAACATTAAAAGAACCAGGAAGAAGGATTTCCAACAGGACTTTTTTTCTTGCAAGGCCAGCTGGGCAAATCACGGGCTTTGCTTGGAATTCCTTACACTATTTTGTACTTTAATAATGACTATGATTATACAATGAAATGCAAGAACAGCCAATTAAGTTGAGAGAGACTGACCAGTGGCCTCCAAAGCTTTGGTGATTTGGTGCAAGGAGAAGCCCATTTCCAGCAGGGGTACAGCAATTGCAGGAGGGGGTGGAGATGTTGATAGCCTACTGCTGGGGTCGGAAAGAGCTGGAGCAAAAAAGAGCCATCATTAGTGAGTGACAAATATCAAGAAATAACAATAAGTACAGAAATATTTGACATTTCCAGTGTGTGACATTGCTGACTGCAGTCTTTTCAAGCAGTGCAAGTGCAGTGCAGTGCACTGTCAAATTAAGGGCCTATTTAATTATTAAAACTAGAGCTATCGATTATAAAATAAAAAAAATATATCGATTAATCACACTTGAATTTTGATTAATCACTATCATTCACAAGTGCCAATTATACAACACAAATACCACATTTTGCTAAGATCTTTTTAAGATCTCTTCAATGAAAAGAGAGACCAGTGCTGCACTATATGCAAATTACCTTTTTTTAATTTTTTTTTTATAAATAAAGTCCCACCTGGGTGAATTTTGAAGCAAAATTTGCCGCTGAGCACACCAATCAGAGTCTCCTCTCTTGAACTGGCGCAAGCATTGACCTGATCACTGACCTCATCGCAACCTGCACTGCATTTCAGATATCCATCAGCGGTTAAGGTAAAGAAGCATGTGTGGTCAAAATAAAATATGTGAATGAGTTAATACATGCTTACTCCAACAATTTTTTGTGATTAATCATGAGTTAACGTTTTAACTTTGACAGCCCTAATTAAAACTCTTCCAGCAGTCTTGATACTTACAGCAAGGCTTTGTATTTCAACCAAACAGTGACAGGTACTTACAGGTACCAGACCTGTTTTGCGGTCTGCTCGGCTGTGAGTCAGGGGAGGTCAGGCTCTGTCTGCGACCGACGTCATCAGAAGGCGATGTTGGTAGAGATGACACAGGAGGTGTTTGTGCTCGTCGAGTTGGAATCAAGGTGGTTGTTGGGTAGCTGGAGAACATTTGCCTGTGCCAACAGAAAACCACCTCTATTTCATGACTGAAATTTAAAAACATCCATACATCAAAGCTTCTTAAAATATTAATACTTTATTGATCATTGGTTTCTGGATCGGACATTGATTAATTTTGTTTAAATGAATGACACAATAAAGAATAATAATACATTCTAATAATGACTCTCCGTAATTGCGTTTTTATATCCTAAATGTAAATTTTGTCATAGTGGATTGTTTGCTGTAGTATTAGAGAGGCTCCAACTACCGAAGACAAATTCCTTGTGTGTTTTAACATACTTGGAGAATGAAGATGATTCTAATAAACCATCTTGTTTGAACAAAGACAAACTACTACTTGTGTGTTTCTGTATACATGCTTGGGAGGGGAATCATCTTATTCATCGAAATTTCCGCTTCTGATACCATAGATGCCACTATGCCCCCTTTCAGCATCATATTATTGGACTTTTTCCACAGTATTCCACAAAAACAATAAGTATTTTTAAAAGCAATCTAATGAAATTGGCCTGAATAAAATTCCATACCATACCTTACCATAATATTTCTCCAAGACCGTGTCAGTAGTTTGTTGGGGTTTTTTTCTTAGTTTTTTTTTTTTTTTTTTTTTTTTTTAATAAATAATTCTGTTAGACCCAAAAATAAAGCAATGCCTGACTTACATGAGTTATTTTTTTTAGGAAGGGTCTTGTCCGTGTGTGTGTGTTCCGCCAAATAGGGTTGCACGATATTGCGGGGAAAAGAAAAAAAAAAAAAAAAGATTTTTTTTTTAACCCTGCGATACATAATGTGATGGTGATGTTAAGAAATACAGGATAACATACATGTAGCGTGAAAACCAGCACACATTTCGCTTTTTCCCTCTCTAGAAAAACTATGCTCAGAAGAGCACAAAAGTACACAGTCATTTGTATAAAGTCTACCTGTATTTAAATGCACTGTAGTATTGAGCAGTAGTAGAGGCAGACATGAAGTTGAAATTATTTCTTTTCATGCCCAAATTATACTGTAGAGTCATTAGGACATTCCTAACCCCATTCATTTGTTTTTCATCAATCTGTTAATTTACACCTGTGTTTTAACATATGCATTAGTATTTCTATATTTGAGTGCATTACTTTAAGCAAAACACGTTCTGTACACCTGAAGATTGTCCCTTCAATAATCCCATAATGCTCACTCCCCTCCTCCCAAATGTAATCTGTTGTGACATGCATTTGTTCGTCACATTCTGGGGAGAGATACAGTAAATGCAGGCCTGTAATTGTTTCCTGTGCCCTTGTGAAGTTATCATACAAAAAAGAGAGTATATTACACTGGACTGCTCCATGTGCATTGTTGGATGGGTTATAATTTACTGCAACATCAGTGCTAATCATATTAGCGTGTGCAACCAGGTCCTTCTGCTGGTAACTTAATATTACAGTTGATTGGCTGCATAATCAATACACCAACATTGCGCAGGACCCTGCGATGTGACTACTGTGCACACGTACATTGCGATGCTCAAACGATATATTGTGCAGCCCTACCGCCAAATAAGAGGTAAAAACGACAAACAGTGATTTGGACAGGGTTGATCTATTTAGTGTTTTGTATAAAGGCAGACGGCACTGCCATATGCTGCATTCACCAAGATCTTCCCGCTATATAAAATGTATTCTGCTTGCAGGAGAAACTGTGGTCCAAGAGCAATAGTCTTTTCCATGCTTGAAATCATATTCTCCATCTGTTATCTTAACTATGAGAAATTACATTTTTACAATTTTTATCAGCCTAAAATGTACCTTGACATGTATCTTTAAAGTAAGAGTTGGATTAACTGAATTGAATTTCCAATTCAAAGTTATGTAAATGTTCTGACAAAGAGTTCCAGCCCACACAGGAGCAGCCAGGTAAGAGAGATTATGAGCGAAATAGGGGTTGCACTGCTAAACTGAATTTGATTTCTGTGCATTGTTCAAAGGTATATCAACAATGAGACTGGCATCTCTCAAACAACCAGACTCAAAATCCATATTGTGTTCCACAGCCGGATTCAAGTCCCAAAACCCTTAAAGCTCCTTAAAGGACTGCTACCCCTTGATATGATATCATGAAAAGACTTGTGAAATGACTAATATGCATAGCATATGACCTAACCTGAGAAGACTGAGGGGCATGACCCCTGGAGACTCTGAGGCAGGGACAGTTTCAGTGTCCGTGACAGGTGTTGTTGCAGTGGTGGTATCTTCTAGAGAGGAGCTCATGAAAGAAGTGGTACTAGAGGCAGAGGGGCTGGTGGTGACTGGTGTCTGTATCAGCTGTTCACCCTCTACACACTCGCCTTCACTCTCTGGCTCAAGTCTTACACCTATAACAGATATGAGGACACCTGTTATGCGACTATCTGCACAAAATTATGTCTCTAGACAATATTAAAGCAGTAGTAATAATGAAGTTAGAACAACACCATGCTGATGACTAATAGTGCAGATGTTTCGCAAATTTTTATAATAAAACAAAGCAATCACGTATACATTGTGTGCTTGTGTAGTTTTTTTGTTTTTGTTTTTTTACCTCATGCATTTCACATAACATGATGGCATTAAAAACTTGACTATCAAAAGCAGTGTCTTGAATGTCCTGATCCAAAACAAACGATTATTTTCTCACCAGGTTTAACCTTTATCCCAGTGGATTCTTCCAGCAGCCCATTGATCACAAGCTTGTAGATTATGGCCTGTGCCCTCTCCAGGTCCGACAGCCCCAAAGCCCGCTTGATAGGGGAGCGCCAGACTGCCCGCTTCACCATATGACGCATGAGAAATTGAAGAGCAGCCCGCATTTCCATCTCTTCTTGACATATTGGGGATGTGGCAGTCGTGCTTGCACTGGCATTGGCATTAACATCAGCATTATGTCCAGTGGATTCTGGTAACACCTTAATGGAGATAACAGGTTTGAATTGAATCACTGATTTGAAATCAGAATGGGAGCATGTCAAAGTCTACAACACGCCGTCAGGGAGAGAAATCCACACTCGACTAAACTGTAGAGCTGACTGTAGGCAAACTGTATTGACTTTGTCTTTAAAACTACTTTCTTCCACTACTAAGATAATCAGATGAGAGTGGTTTCACTGAATTAATCATTTCATAAATCCAAATCTGAATTTGAAATTCAACTGTGAAGGAATAATTTTGTGAGTGATTCTTGTTAGCTGCGGTACCTTTGGTATAAGTAGAAGCTCCGCATACTTGCTGCAGCTAAGCAAAACACTGAGGGTCTTCATGGCTCCCAGGTAGAGATAGGAAAGTTGAACCGCGTGGAACTCCGACTGGGTAGCAATAAAAGATGGATATGGCTCATGGCTACGAGAGCCATGCTCGTGGCTTTTCTTCCTGGTCCCCTCAACAGGAGCGAGAAAAAGTGTGTCATTTCCACCAACACCACCACCACCGGCTGAGGAAATGCGACTCTCTGACTTGGGGACCACATGTGCCTTGACCTCATCCAGACTATGAGACACACGCAGGTCACAGGTAGCAGGAATTGGAATTGCTCCAGATCCAGTGAAAACATTGTCTCTTAGTTCATTATGGTTGGGCACATCATTGTCTGCCTTGTCTTCAGTACTGGTCGGCTGGTCATGACCTGTTGAGTGTGCGTTCCGATGCCTCTTGTCGTGGCGCCGTGCACTGAGCTTAGCAGCTGTTTCCTCATGGATGCTGGTAAGGTATGTGAGATCCAACAGGAGCGAGGGTGTGAGGCCACGGAAACGTGTAACATCGAAGGGCAGAGGCTCACAGGGCTCCAGGTTGTACAATGGAGTGTCACTAGGCGACCAGAAAGTTGGGAAGCTTTAATTGAAGTGAGTCGAGAATTAAAACAAAGGAAGGAAAAACAAAGTGAGGGAAAAGGGCCAGAGAGAAACATGAAGACTGATGGAAAAATGTAAAGGCAGGGCACAAACTGAGCCATTACACATGCATGTAAAATAATAATAGATTAACAATGATGAGGAAGGGCAAAAAGTAAAAGTGTCATACAGAGAGGATATAAAGAGAAGCAGCTACAGAATATTTAACAGGAAAAAATATACAATTAATTCGACCAGCTGCCATGCCCCTGGTAACTGCATACTTTTACAAACAAACCGGAATAAAAATTACATGCTGTTACTGTACAAATGTGTCCTTATCATTCGGTAATAAAAACTATTTCAACCATTAAAAATTTAGTTATTTAAGTAAACAGGGTATATGATTGTCAGATACTTGCAAGTTATTTTAGTCGCAAAAAGTAGCACAACTGTAAATTGCTGAAACCTAAAATTTAACTTGGAAGACTATGAAAAAACATTAAGGATGGGCATTTTAGGAGAAAAAACCCTAAAATGATTTATGAAATATAGGTGGAAAAATAGAATATACATTGACCAGCCACAACCTTATGACCACTTTCACAATTACCGCAATTTCTCGTGTATAATGCGCACCCCTAAAGTTGACCTCAAAATTGTGGAAAACCCTTCTACCGATGTATAATGCATTTTTACAATGCATGATTTTGCTTCTTCCCATATGATAAAAAAAAATCTGTATTTTGTTAATTTATTCAAATAATCTGAAGTTAAGCACTTTATTTGAACACCTAATACTTTTTATTTACTTGCTCTTATTTTGAAATTCACAGCCCTACTTTTATTTAGTGAATGAGAAAACACACAGTTGTGCTCATATGTTTGATTACCCAGGCATAATTTGTAAGTTGGGTACAATTCTTTAAAGAAACAAAGGGCCAGGCAAAATACATTTAGTTTTATTTTAATGGGATTCAAATTAAACTGTCAAGCATTTAAGAAAAGCATTATCATCAAACAAAACCATAAAGAAATTAATGATGGTTCTTGTTCAGTCATATTAAAAAAAACAATATTTCACAAATTCTGCCAGGGTATGTAAACTTACGAGCACAACTGTACATATTATGCAGTCTTACACGTAGCCCTGTCAGATTGGAATGAAAGTGTAGGCTACACCTTTTTCATAGCCTCCAGGTGGCGCTGGGATATTAGCATGAAAGTGTACACCTTTCTCATAACCTCTAGGTGGCGGTGGCATGTTGAAATGAACGTGTACTGCTTTTTCATAACCTCTAGATGGCGGCATACATTTATAAAATGGGAAAGTCTTTTTCATTTTCGCCTACACCTATGTATAATGTGTACCATTGATTTGTGAATTTTTTTTTGGGGGGGGGGGGGGGGGGGGGGGATGTGCATTATACATGAGAAATTACGGTAATAACATCCAATAAGAGCAACTCTGATATACACGTCCTCGCATTGCAGAGACCTGGAAAACCTGATCACATAATTCCAGTCTACATTATAGAATTGTTTGACGATATAGGAGTATATGTTATGCATACATGTACCATTTCAGGAAAGATCGATCAGAGCTTTTCCTCACGGAGCAAAAGGGGAGAGTGTGTTGGCTAACAAGTTATTGTAAGTCATCTTCATAGTAACGCAGGAGAAGCGCTGTGTACTAATAACAAGGTATGGTGAAATGTTCCCGCATAAATGGGGAAGTAAAACTGGAATAAACTGGTTTTAACAAGCTAAAGTGAAACTCAAAGGAGGAAGTGATACTTTTGACAAACCAAGGACCTAAAACAGAGTGAACTGATTCTTTAATGCTCCTATTGGCCAAATAAGAAGCCAAGAGGGCGAAAAACACCCCTTGGGATGGCAGTCCTTTATAAGTCAAAAACCTCTGCTTTTAGTGCTCTTTGTTTCCCGTCGGCCAGCATCTGAGGTACGACAGTAGATCTTATTTTCCCATCTATCTTTGTGTGCGATGCAGGATTAGATCGTCAGCTTCTAAAAAGATTGCTTGAAAAATCTTTGACATAGATCAGGTAAAATTAAATAGAGGACTCAGTCTGCGGCCTGAGGGACGAGTCCTTGGCCTCACTCCTCAAAACCCATTTCTAATCTTAATACAATTTGGAAAAACAAGCCCGCTGGAGGATGCTTGTGGCCTTGCTAAATACTATTTATTAAAGTGCCTTTTTCTGATTATGGAAATATTTTCCTTCCTTTTATTTTAAGAATGATAAGCGCAGTGCTATCCATGTTAGCAGACATAACACGTTATCGTCAAAGTTTAAAAATATTTTACTCCCAATCTTGAAACGTTGTTTTGGCTATAATTTAAGTAACAACAGGTCCTGACAGTAATACCAAGACCGTACAATTATCCTAGGTAATTCCAAGTGCAACAAGTCGACAGGGAGAGAGCATCTTTAAAGAAGCGTGGTTAAGAGTTTCACCTGACATCCGCTAAGGATACTCTGTTAAAGTGAATCTTAACTTAAGCGGGGCTGACACTTCACAAGTGGCTGTGAGAACCTAGGCGAATCTCTCCCGACACCGGCTTAAGCAAACTCCCATCCCTGTTACGGTCCACTGTGTAATACGCAGGGACAACGGAGAGCCGGTCAGGACTCCGTTTGTGCAGGGGAGCCTGGGATAAGCTAGATCTGATACACAGCACATACAGTCCCCTCCAAAAGTATTGGAACAGCAAGGTCAATTCCTTTGTTTTTGTTCGATACCTAAGACATTTAGGTTTCAGATCAAAAGATGAATATGATATATATATATATATATATATATATATATATATATATATATATATATATATATAATAAATAATATATAAATATAATATATTCAGTTCTTGCTTGTTTCTGGGGGTTTCTCCCTTCAGTGGTTTTGCCAAGTACAGAGATGAGCCACAAACGTTTTGGAACAAAGTTTTCTGGACTGATGAGACTTAGATTAACCTCTCCCAAAGTGATGGAAAGACCAAACTATGGAGAAAGAAAGGATGTTCTTATGATCAAAACACACAAGTTCATCTGTGAAACATGGTGGGGGTAATGTCATGGCTTGGGCTTGCATGGCTGCTTCTGGAACGGCTCACCGTCTTTATTGATGATTTAACTCATGATAGTAGCAGCAGAATGAATTCTGAAGTCTACAAAACCCTTTTGTCTGGCAATTTAAGGAAAAATGCATCCAAACTAATCGGTAGAGGCTTCATCACGCAACAAGACAATGATCCAAAAAGTGGAAGGCGTTAGACTGGCCAAGTCAATCACCGGACCTTAACCCAATAGACCATGTATTTTACCTCCTGAAGAGGAGACTGAAGGGAGAAACCCCCAGAAACAAACAAGAACTGAAAGAGGCTGCAGTAAAAACCTGGAAAAGCATTTCAAAAGAAGAATGCAACAGTCTGGTGAAGTCAATGGGTCACAGGATTGATGCAGTTATTGCAAGTAAGAGTTATGCCACCAAATATTAAATGATATTCACTTTAAGTTAATCATGTCTGTCCCAATACTTTTTCTCACTTGAAATGTGGGTGGCTTCAAACAAAAGGTGCGTTGTTCTGAGTTGTTGAACACGTCTCGATGTAAACACCATGAAATAAAACCTGGAATTCTGAACGTTTGTCGCATATTCATGATTTGATCTGAAACCCAAATGTCTTCAGTATACAACAAAATAATTTACCTTGCCGTTCCAATACTTTTCTGCACTATGTATAAAGTACTGCAATATGTATAAAACCTAATTCAAAATAGTCTTGCAACAAACTTTGTTCTCTTACTATTGATCAACTGCTTGTTGGCCCCACCTTATCCAAAAGCATATTTTTAATAATTGGATTTGTGGAGATGGGCATTATTTAGGTCACCAGCTCGTGTGTTCTGCCAATCATGAATGAATGTGACATACTTGGACTATTCTCCGTTTTAGATAATGTTTGTAGTGTTTAGACGAGAACAATAATGTCATCGGCCACAAAATAAAATATGCATTCGGAGATAACTTTTCTTTCTTCGCCATAAGAATGCTGTTGTATAAATGAGCGGCTACACAGTTTTCATTTTAAAAACAATTCTGTGTAAAGTGAACCTTCTGCTGGTTGCTGCAATACTGACATCCACAATGCATCCACTGCATCAAGATAGTAACTGAAGAATATCGTATTGTTAATGTGAATCTTAACTTGATCCACTGAAACTGATCAAGATCACTTTATTATGCCCATCCCTAATACATACAGAAATTAGATATTAGTATAATGGATGTCAAACTATAAAAATAAATACCTGATGGTGATCTCGGCCTCGTCCCACTGCACCTTGGCTGAGGTACTGCCTTCTTTCACCACTCCAAGCAAAGTTGCATGGCGTCCAGTCTGCTTGTGAACACATCGACCACCAACACGGAGACCTGCATCTGCCCCCCCGATTACAGCCAAGACTGGCCATACCTCAGAGCAAAGTGTTGTCAAGAGGTGGTCTGAAAGCTCGCCTAAGCCATGCTGTCTTCCGTGGCGCCCCCTTTCTTCCTCAGTCCTAGTAGGTGTTTCTTGACTTTCTCGCTGAGTGTCATGCTCCTCCCGGCTGTGCACTGAGCGACTCTTTTTCAGCCTCTGACCACCACTGCTAGCAGAGGCACTTGCTGTCTCTCTGAAGCAAGGCTTGATTTTTTGAAGACGTTCAATCATGGTTTTGTTAATACGATGTGTCCAGTCATTAGTGCGGTGTAAGATTCGGATTAATTGTGTGGTGGCCTCAGCCAGGACAGTGGACATCGGGCTACAAATTGGGTCTCCGGCCAAAAGGTCTCGAGGTGGACCTCGCATCTGCATGTCACAGATCTTAACCTAGAAGTATTTAAAGAATTAGACAGTGTAAAATAACACAAAAAAAACATGCATTTATACAGCAAATATATCAATAGAACACAGAAGGGTATGAGATTATTTTACTCATTGTACATGTGAAACAATCCAAATCCTCACTGCCCCACCTACAATTACTAACTATACAGGAGAATTTGGTCACGGAAATAAAAATAAGAATCATTAGGTATACTGCAGTAATTTTGAGCTCAGTGACACAGATGTCTGGAAAAAGAATAGACAAGATACCAAAAGACGGGAAGTCCCTTATCTTTCTCTTATGTAGAATGCTATCTAATGTGCACTTTTCTCTTACCTTTTCCCCTGGGTTACTGCTATAAAACATCACACAGGGGTAAAGTTCTGTGGCATCCACATCCTCAAAGGCTAACTTGGGTTCCTGTGGAATCAGCATAGCAGTTAGGGAGGGGGGGAAAAAAAAAAAAAAGATTTTATGCATTCCTTATTTATATGCATGACCATTTAGTTGTAAGAATAATAAAGCTCCCTTTAAATTTCATTAACATGAACTGCGAAAGGAAATATAAATAATAATTGTTTACATTGCAGTTTAACAAACATTCATTCATTCATTTTCCGTACCGCTTAGCCTCACTGCGGTTGCGGGGGTGCTGGAGCCCATCCCAGCTGATTCTAGGCGAGGGACGGGGTACGCTCTGCATTGGTCGCCAGCCAATCGCAGGGCACATATAAACAAACAACCATTCACACTCATATTCACACCTACGGCCAATTTAGAGTCTTCAATTAACCTAACATGCATGTTTTGGGGATGTGGGAGGAAACCGGAACACCTGGAGAAAACCCACGCAGGCACGGGGAGAACATGCAAACTCCACACAGGCAAGGCCGGATTTGGACCCGGGTCCTCAGATCTGTGAGGGAGATGTGTTAACCACTCGTCCGCCATTTAACAAACATGTTTATGGCAAATGTAATGGTCAGGAAGGAGATTAAACAGCCAGACACTTAATAGCATAAAAAACAACTTTTCTACAAGAGCAAATTGATAGTTTTCACAGGTTCTGCAATATTTGATTACTGATTCATTATCAAAGCTATTCAAATTGCAAAATCAATATAAATGCACTAGGGCTGCAAAAACAAACCAATAAAAATCAATAATTAAAAGTGTTGGCAATGAATTTCATTTCATTCACCATTTGTTGCATCGCACGATTATTATGTCAGTCACCCGCTCCGTTCCTGCGTTTCACACAGAGCAGCAGACCCAGACGGCGTGTGGGCCACCCCTTACATTACAGATGACTGGTTCTACACATAACAGATGTGGTGTCATTGGAGCTTCTGAATTGGTCACGCCATAATGAGATGTTGAGCAAATGTTAACCGTGTCTAGCCAACATTTTAATGCAGAAATGTCGCATGAAATTACTTCAAAAGTAAATGAGATTTGTAAACATTTGTGTTTAAAGCCAATGCAACCTACCACCTCCTCTCACCTCTCCATTCTTTCCAAACGAAATGGTTCTGGCCTCCATGTCGAGAATACAAGTGATGAAGTCTCCCTGGGTAAAGCTGCTAAGTGTCAGGGTTTGTTCCCCATTGTGATAGAGGTTTCCACTGTATGCTCGATATAACCACATATCTGATGTGGTGCGGTGGTTGAAGTCATGCACGGGCCATCGTGACGCACCTACGCATGTGCCCTCATTGCCTCGGTTCTCCTTCACAATGTAGAACTATGGAAAAATATGATCAACAATCAATCCAAAGAGGCACTTAATAATAAAATGAATGCTGCCTTGATTATTGTAAAACATTCACTTGCAAAATCAAAAACCATACCAATATTTGGTTGCGGTTTATACAGCATTCAGACTCAAATGATCAGGAAACAACAGACAAGGTGACGAAAAACATGAATAAAATTACTGTATGCTACATGTTTTGCGTTGACTATCCTTTAATCCACCCGCAATGGAGATTCTCCTCCAAAAGTATTGGAACGGCAAGGTCAATTTCTTTGTTTTTGTTGGAAACGGAAGACATTTGGGTTTCAGAACAAAAGACGAATATGAGACAGAAGTTCAAAATGTCAGCTTTTATTTCATGGTGTTAACATTTAAATGTGTTAAACAACTCAGGACAGAGCACCTTTTGTTTGAAGGCACCCACTTTTCAAGTGAGCAAAAGTAGTGGAACAGACATTGTTAAATTAACTGAAAGTGAATGACATTTAATATGTGGTGGCATAACCCTTACTTGCAATAACTGCATCAAGCCTGCGACCCACTGACTTCACCAGACTGTTACATTATTCATTTGAAATGCTTTTCCAGGCCTTTACTGCAGCTTCTTTCAGTTCTTGTTTGTTTCTGGGGGTTGCACTGTTTAGTCTCCTCTTCAGGAGGTAAAAATGCATGCTCTATTGGGTTAAGATCCGGTGATTGACTTGTCCAGTTTAAGACCTTTCACTTTTCCCCCGATGAAGTCATTTGTTGTGTTGGGAGTATGTTTTGTGTCATTGTCTTGTTGTATGATGAAGCTTCTCCCGATTAGTTTGGATGCATTTTTCTGTAAATTGCCAGACAAAACGGTTTTGTAGACTTCAGAATACATTCTGCTGCAACCATCATGGGTTACACCAATAAAGACTAGTGAGCCAGTTCCAGAAGCAGCCATGCAAGCCCAAGCCATGACATGACCTCCACCATGCTTCACAGATGAGCTTGTGTTATTTGGATCTTGACCAGATCCTTTCATTGTCCATACTTTGGCCTTTCCATCACTTTGATAGAGGTTAATCTTGGTCTCACCAGTCCATAAAACTTTGTTCCAAAGCTTTTGTGGCTCATCTCTGTATTTCTTCGCAAAATTCAATCTGGCCTTTGGATTCCTTTTTTTCTGATGAGTGGTTTGCATCTTGTGGTATGGCTTGTATATTTCTTCTCTAAAAGTCTTCTTCGAAGAGTGGATTGTGATACCTTTACCTCTGCCCTGTGGAAGTTGGCAGTGATGTCACTGACTGTTGTCTTTGGGCGTTTCTTCACAGCGCTCTCAATGTTTCGGTCATCAATTGCAGTTGATTCCCTTGGCCTACCTGTTTGATGTCTGTTGCTCAGTAAACCGGTAGTTTCTCTTTTTCAGGACATTCCAAATTGTTGTATTGGCTAGGCCTACTGTTAGCGCAATAGCTCTGATCGATTTTTCCTCTTCTCTCAGCTTCAAAATGGTTTGACCAGCTCTCTGGTCCTCATGTTTGATGAATGGCAAATGCAGTTTTCAAAAGTTAAGCCCAAAGCCAAAAACAAGCACTCTCTCATGTTTAAGCAATGACTCTAAAAGGCAACACCTGAGCAACTAGAAACACCCATCAGTCATATGCTTCAATACTTTTGCTCAGTTGAAAAGTGGGTGGCTTCAAACAAAAAGGTGCTCTGTCCTGATGTTGTTTAACACATCTAGATGTAAATACCATGAAATAAAAACTGGAATTCTGAACTTTTGTTTCATGTTCTTCTTTTGATATGAAACCCAAATGTTTTCAGTATACAGTGGGTGCGGAAAGTATTCAGACCCCCTTAAATTTTTCACTCTTTGTTATATTGCATTTGCTTGAATCATTTACGTTAATTTTTTTCTTCATTAATGTACACATGGCACCCCGTATTGAAAAATATATCGAAAAAAAATGTTGAAACTTTGCAGATTTATTAAAAAACAAAAACTGAAATATCACACAGCCATAAGTATTCACACCCTTTGCTGTGACAAATTTAACTCTGGTGCTGTCCATTTCTTATGATCATCCTTGAGATGATTCTACACATTCATTGGAGTCCAGCTGTGTTTGATTACACTGATTGAACTTGATTAGGAAAGCCAGACACCGGTCTATATAATACCTTACAGCTCACAGTGCATGTCAGAGCAAATGAGAATCATGAGGTCAAAGAAACTGCTTGAAGAGCTCAGAGACAGAATTGTGGCAAGGCACAGATCTGGCCAACATTACAAAAAACATTCTGCTGCACTTAAGGTTCCTACGAGCACAGTGGCCTCCATAATCCTTAAATGGAAGACCAGAACCCTTCCTAGAGGTGGCCGTCCGGCCAAACCGAGCAATCGGGTGAGAAGAGCCTTGGTGAGAGAGGTAAAGAAGAACCCAAAGATCACTGTGGCTGAGCTCCACAGACGCAGTCGGGAGATGGGAGAAAGTCAACCATCACTGCAGCCCTCCACCAGTCGGGGTTATGGCAGAGTGGCCCAACGGAAGCCTCAGTGCAAAAGACATGAAAGCCCGTATGGAGCTTGCTAAAAAAAACACCTGAAGGACTCCAAGATGGTGAGAAATAAGATTCTCTGGTCTGATGAGAGCAAGATATAAATTGTTGGCCTTAATTCTAAGTGGCATGTGTGGAGAAAACCAGACAGTGCTCATCACCTGTCCAATACAGTCCCAACAGTGAAGCATGGTGGTGACAGCATCATGCTGTGGGGGTGTTTTTCAGCTGCACGGACAGGATGACTGGTTGCAATCAAAGGAAAGATGAATGCGGCCAAGTACAGGGATATCCTGGACAAAAGCCTTCTCCAGAGTGCTCAGGACCTCAGACTGGGCCAAAGGTTCACCTTCCAACAAGACAATGACCATAAACACCCAGCTAAAATAATGAAGGAGTGGCTTCAGAACAACTCTGTGACTGTTCTTGAATGGCCCAGCCAGAGCCCTGACTTAAACCCAATTGAGCATCTCTGGAGAGACCTGAAAATGGCTGTCCACCAACCTTCCCCATCCAACCTGACAGAACTGGAGAGGATCTGCAAGGAGGAATGGCAGAGGATCCCCAAATCCAGGTGTGAAAAACTTGTTGCATCATTCCCAAAATACGCTAATACTCATGGCTGTATTAGCGCAAAAGGGTGCTCCTACTAAATACTGAGCAAAGGGTCTGAATACTTATGGCTGTGTGATATTTCAGTTTTTCTTTTTTAATAAATCTGCAAAAGTTTCAATTCCGTTTTTTTCTGTTAATATGGGGTGCTGTGTGTACATTAATGAGAGAAAAAAAGAACTTAAATATAATATATAATATAATACAATATAACAAAGAGTGAAAAATTTAAGGGGGTCTGAATACTTTCCGTACCCACTATATAACAAAAACTAAAGAAATTGACCTTGCCGTTCCAATACTTTTGGAGGGGACTGTATATTAGTGTGACTTTCTTCAAAGGAATTTAAAACTGAATTCAACTGTGTGCACCTGTGTGCACCAGCACCAGAAAACACTTCCGATCTCGCCAGTGATATGGGTGTCTCAAAGGAGCATTGCTGAATCACCGAATCACTTTATTATCTAAATGTCTGAAACATACCTTCTTGTGCTGAGTAAGAACAAAAACCCCTCCCTTGTATTCTGTGTATCTACTGAGCCCGACAGACTTTTCAGGAAAACGATGGATTCTAATTTAGCTACTCGTGATTCGATCCAGGTGACACAGTGGACGACTGGTAAGCACAGCTGCCTTATAGTTCTGAGGACCAGGGTTCAAATCTGACCTCGCCTGTGTGCAGTATGAATGCTCTCCCTGCCTGCATGGGTATTCCGGTTTCCTCCCACATTCAAAAAACATGCTTAGTAGGTTAATTGAAGAATCTAGATTACCCATAGGTGTGAATGTGAGTGTGAATGACTTGTCTTGTGAATGTCTTAACTGTGCCCTGCACTTGGCAGGCGACCAGTACAGGGTGTAACCTGCTTCTCCCACAGAGAGAGCTGAGATTGGCGCCAGCACGCCCACAACCCGAGTGAGGATAAGCGGTAGGGAAAATGGATGGATGGATAGATGATTCGATCCAGTGCAAAATGTGACACAGCAATGCTCATTTAAGCCACCCACCATTTTATGGAATGTAAAAGTATCCCTCAAACTATATTCAATCCTTTTTCTGGCAATTAAAGGACTCAAGTTTTTCTGTCCATTCATTTTGAATAGAGCAGGAGGAGGCTAGCCGGAAACTAATTTGCAAATCACTGGCGCTGGTGCACGTACAGTGGTGTGAAAAAGTGTTTGCCACCTTCCTGATTTCTTATTTTTTGCATATTTATCACACTTAAATGTTTCCATCATCAAAATAATTTAAATATTAAAGACAACACAAGTAAACACAAAATGCAGTTTTTAAATGAAGATTTTTATTATTAAGGGAGAAATAAATCCAAACCTACATGGCCCTGTGTGAAAAAGTGATTGTAACCTCAAACTAGTAACTGGTTGGACCACCCTTTACAGGAACAACGGCAATCAAGCGATTGCTATAACTTGCGATGAGTCTCTTACAGCACTGTGGAGGAATTTTGGCCCATTTATCTTTGCAGAATTGTTGTACCGTAATTTCTCATGTATAATGCTCATTTTTTTCCACCAAAAATTGTCAAAAGTCAAATGTGCACATTATACACAGGTATAGGGGAAAATGAAAAATATATCTTTCACATTTTATAAATGTATACCGCCATCTAGAGGTTAAGAAAAAGTTGTACACTTTCATTCCAATATGCCACCGCCACCTCGAGGTTATGAAAAAGGTGTAGCCTACACTTACATTCCAATATGACAGGGGTACGTATGACTGCATATTTGTACACTTGTGCTCATAGGTTTACTGTATACCCTGGCAGAATTGTTTATTTATTTAAAAAAAAAATTTTTATAAATATGTCTGATGAACAACAACCATCACTAATTTCTTTGTTATGTTTTGTTTAATGATAATGCTTTTCTGAACTGCTTGACAGTTTAATTTGAATTCCATTAAAACAAAATTAAGTGTTTCGCCAGGCCCATCATGTTTTCTTTAAAAAACTGTACACATCTTGCAAATTCTGCCCGGGTAATCAAACATGAGCACAACTGTGTTTTCTCATTTACTAAATCAAAGTAGGGCTGTGAATTTCAAAATAAGAGCAAGTAAATAAAAACTGAAAATATTAAGTGTTCAAATGAAGTGCTTAACTTAAGAATAATTCTTTGAAAAAACAAACAAAATACATAATACTTAATGTTTTCATCATATGGGAAGAAGCAAAATGATGCATTGTAAAAATGCATTATACAAAGGTAGGGTGCGTATTATACATGAGTGAGCATTATACACGAGAAATTACGGTAATTCAGCCACATTGGAGGGTTTTCGAGCATGAACCGCCTTTTTAAGGTCATGTCATAGCATCTTAATAGGATTCAGGTCAGGACTTTGACTAGGCCACTCCAGATTCTTCATTTTGTTTTTCTTCAGCCATGCAGAGGCGGACTTGCTGGTTTGTTTTGGATCATTGTCCTGGTACAGAACCCAAGTTCGTTTCAGGTTGAGGTCACGAACAGATGGCTGGACATTCTCCTCCAGCAGTTTTTGGTAGACAGCAGAATTCATGGTTCCATTTATCACAGCAAGTCTTCCAGGTCCTGAAACAGCAATATAGCTCCAGACCATCACACTACCACCACCATATTTTACTGTTGGTATGATGTTTTATTTTCTGAAATGCGGTATTAGTTTTACGCCAGATGAAATGGGACACACCTTCCAAAAAGTTCAACTTTTGTCTCGCCAGACCACAGCGTATTTTCCCCAAAGTCTTTGGGATCATCAATGTCTTCTGGCAGCAATGAGACGAGCCTTAATGTTCTTTTTGCTCAGCAGTGGTTTTCTTCTTGGAATGCTGCCATGCAGGCCCAGTCTCTTTCTTATGGTGGAGTCATGAACACTGAACTTAACCGAGGCAAGTGAGGCCTGCAGTTCTTTGGATGATGATGTGGGGTCTTTTGTGACCTCTTGGGTGAGTCGTTGCTGCGCTCTTGGGGTAATTTTGGTCGGGCGGCCACTCCTGGGAAGGTTCACCACAGTTCTATGGTTTCGCCATTTGTGGATAATCGTTTCAGGTTGAGGTCACGAACTGTGGTTTACTGGAGCCACAAAGCTTTAGAAATGGCTTTATAACCTTTTCCACACTGATAAGAGCTCAAATTTCTTT
This sequence comes from Phycodurus eques, assembly GCF_024500275.1. Classification (NCBI taxonomy): domain Eukaryota; kingdom Metazoa; phylum Chordata; class Actinopteri; order Syngnathiformes; family Syngnathidae; genus Phycodurus; species Phycodurus eques. The sequence continues at coordinate 5,857,540 of NC_084526.1, forward strand.
AGATCTCGGCATGATGTCGAGCTTTTGAGGATCTTTTGGTCTACTTGACTTTGCCAGATTGATAAGTGTGGCAGTATCAGACCTGGGTGTGGCTGGAGAAATTAAACTCGGGTATGATAAACCACAATTACGTTTTAACAGGTTGAGCAATCACTTTTTCACACAGGGCCATGTAAATTTGGATTTTGTTTCTCCCTTAGTAAGAAAAAACTGCATTTTATGTTTACTTGTGTTGTCTTTGACTAATATTTAAATTTGTTTGATGATGGGAAACATTTCAGTGTGACAAATATGCAAGAAAACAAAGAAATCAGGAAGGGGGCAAACACTTTCTCACACCACTGTAATTTGTATACCCAGATTTTAGCCGACTCACAACTCCTGTGCAAAGTTTAACCACTTCAACATGTTTTTTTTTCCCATTCAGGAATGCAAATAATAAGTATAGTTTGAAATCTTAACCGTTTCCCGCCATTTTTGTAAAACAGTTCATTTACAAATTCATGGATAAATATCCATCCATCCATTTTCTGAGCCGCTTATCCTCACTAGGGTCGCGGGCATGCTGGAGCCCATCCCAGCTGTCATCGGGCAGGAGGCGGGGTACACCCCGAACTGGTTGCCAGCCAATCGCAGGGCACATACAAACAGACAACCATTCGCACTCACATGCACGCCTACGGGCAATTTAGAGTATCCAATTTATGCATGTTTTTGGGATGTGGGAGGAAACCGGAGTGCCCGGAGAAAACCCACGCAGGCACGGGAAGAACATGCAAACTCCACACAGGCGGGGACGGGGATTGAACCCGGGTCCTCAGAACTGTGAGGCTGACGCTCTAACCAGTCGGCCACCGTGCCGCCATGGATAACTATAATAATTATATTTTAGCATCAAACCTACCATTTCAGTTAGACAGACCGGTGAAGTAACAATTATAGAAACAGATTGCAGGTGTGGTATACATTTTATAATAGGAGGTGTAATAAATGTACTAAGCACTGTATATTAATAGGCACAAGGGAAAATAATAGCAATGCACCTTCCACTGGTAGCACCCAGAAGAGATTCCAGTGGAGGCCAGGCCATAGCCTTTACCCCCACTACCATGTGTCAGCCCTTGTCCATTTTCCACCACACAACACTGGGCCTTTTCTGGGTCAAAGGACACTTCTTGGATGGGAAGGTTCTCCTCCTCTTCTTCAGCCTCTCCCTATCAATTAAAGGTATGTCAGTGCCACAAAGAACTATATACTAAACCACTTTATGGAGCTAACCGTACTTTGTTTCGAACCTGCAATTTCAGTTCATGTAATTTTTCCTTAATCTCAAAGGAGTGCCTGGCTTGAGCAATGGGAGCTTCCCACATACAGTCAGACAACAGAGAGAATAGCCGCTCAACGACCTGGAAGAGAAAAACAAAAAGTAAATTTATTTTGATTGTATTGCAGTATTTATACTGAAAATGTTACATTAACATAGGCTCCAGCACGCCCGCGACCCTTGTGAGGAGAAGCGGCTCAGAAAATGGATGGATGGATGTTACATTAACATGTCAGGGACCACAGATGGAAATTAGCCGAGGGCTATAATCTTTCATATTTACATGCAAATGTTTAATGTGCACTGTCCCTTTTAAATCAATTAAATAAATAAAAAAGTTTGTGTTTTAAAAATTGCAGCACACAATATACAGCATTTTCCAGTCAATCAAGAGGGAGGCCCTAAAATTAACACTGAGAGCAACATTCAGATTCAATAATTAACATTGTAAAGAATTAAATAGAAGTATAAATTTAAGAGGGTGGATTTTGTGGGAATAAAAGACGGTGGTGTTTGTGGGAACGAGACAAATAAAATCAGCATTCAAGCCAGATATAATAATGCCATGAAATAGTGTCTGGCTGGCTGATGACATGGTTATTAAGAATGGTTGACAAGATTGGTGTATCTAGCTTTTAGGGATGGAACGGTTTTTGAAAACTGTCAAAAGGGTTCGGTTCGACTGTTCCGATAACACATACAACGTTTTTTCCCCCACCCCTCATTTACCAAGGAGTCGAGTGTGTACACTCAAGAGCACAGTAGCAAGTTAGCCAAGATGGCAGCGCTGACACGTCATCTGTGTCGGGGTGCATCACCAGAGATCTTACGTTGAAGAGAACAGATACCGGGAGAAGCATGGATAGTATATATGATATCAATGTGAAGAAGCAGTAAGATTACTATAGAACTTCCGTGTCTCTCTCTCCAACACAAGATCGGGTTGAATTTTATTCTCGTTCCTCAGCTTGGTCGCAAGACGTCCCCGTCCTCCCAGGAAGCCTGCTGCCTGCACCGACGACCCTCCTTCCCCCACCGACGGAGGTGGCTCGGAGTCGGATGCTACGTGAGACCCTGCGGCGGGACGTTCGTCAAGCAACGAGTTTCTCCAAGAAGTACCACGGAAGTGATATGGCTATAATGTTTGTGACTGACTGAGGCATTTGATTAACAACTTTGCTTGAAACTTTGCTTCACCCGAGCATACACAATGCTAAGATGGTGTAGCGAGCTAGTCTACAAAGTGGCACACAGAAACACGAACTGCTGTAATCCTACACCATTTACCTGATTTGGATGTAAATACCCTCAAATTAAAGCTGAAAGTCTGCAGCAAGCACATCTTGTTCGTTTCATTTCAAATCCATTGTGGTGGTGTTGGAGCCAAAAAGATGACAATTGTGTTCATGTCCTAATATTTATGGACCTGAGTGGAAGCATATATCAGTGCTGCTAGTAACAAAGATTAAGTTTATAGAGGGAATTTTAAGCATAAGCTGAGCTCATTCACGTATAATTGTCAACAGTCAACCTTCGTTGAACCAAGGCACCTAGAGTATGTTACATTTGAAAAATCTCACGGTTAACCACCAAACATAAATATCCAAATGTATACTTACTGAAATCTTGTTTAATTTCTTTACAAATGTATTTTACTCGGTCTGAGATCTGGGCTTGTTTAGTTGAATAGAAAGCCGACGTATTTGCAGGGAGCCGACTTATTCTATTGTATAAATAGCAACAGGTGGACAGACAGCTGTATTATATTTTTTGCCAACCAATGGAAGAGCATTTAATTGTTCTGCCTGTCACTAAATGCCGTTGGCATTGATAGACGAACAAAGATATATTTCTTATTGATAAAAATAACAATACAAAATATACACAGTGGTGTGGAAAAGTGTTTGCCCCCTTCCTGATTTATTATCTTTTTGCATGTTTGTCACAATTAAATGTTTCCCATCAACAAACAAATTTAAACATTAAAGACAACACAAGTAAACATAAAATGCAGTTTTTGATGAGTGGGTCAAAATTCCTCCACAGCGCTCTAAGAGACTCATTACAAGTTATCGCACCGCTTGATTGCAGTTGTTGCTGCTAAGGGTGGCCCAACTAGTTATAAGGTTTAAGGGACAATGACTTTTTCCACATAGGGCCATGTAGGTTTGGACTTTGTTTGTCCCTTAGTAAAAAACAGACAAACAAACAAAAACTTGATTTAAAAATTAAATTAGTTTGATAATGGCAAACATGCAAAAAATAAATCAGGAAAGGGCCAAACACTTTTTCAAACCACTGTATACTGTACCAAACTGTAAACCTTTACCACAAAACAAAGATAAGAACCGAACTGTGGATTTTGTGAACTGTTCCACCCCGACTAGCTTTGTATACACTAACAGTACTTGTTTTGAGGTTAAATAATTGTTTGTATCCTACTATCATTTCAAAATACCCATTGGCTTGTATAGAGTTAACTAAAAGGCATACCTGGGTCATTTGGTCATCCTCCATAGAGGCCTCACATGCAGGTAGGACAGCCTCCAAGACATGAAGTGCGAGAAGCCGGGTTCTTAGGTTCCCCACTAGAGGGACCCCTAGATTTGATAGTCCATTATGTTTTTTAGTGTCATAGGCCATCCCAAACCAATTGAATATAAAAAGGATGGTCTTACCAGAGCAGCATTTCTGTGCAGCAATATTAAGAAGCACTTCAGTCCATTTTGGGGAGGCCATCTTGGACTGGATGGCTTTGGATGACACTACTCTCCTTAGGAATACTAGAAAGTCTCCCAAGTGTAGCTCAGCAATATGTTGCTTGTGTAGTAACGCTGAAAAACAATATGATTACCATCAATAAAATATTTCTTAATCATACACACCTTCCAAACTAATATTATGGTAGGATTTTGAAACAAATTCTTCTGAAAAGGGTAATGAGATCTAAATATTTAGTCACCTCTTAAGTCTTTCTTCTCAGAGTCAGGCGAGTCAGCTTGTTTGGTTTCTTTATTGTCTTTTCCAAAAGACAGGACACTAACTCCTGCCTGAGATAGAAGGTTCTTCAACTGGCTGCAGAGGAGGTCCAACAATGATTGGACAACCTTTGGACTCAATTTGTCTGCATATGTCCTGTAAAATCAAGGCAAGCCATTGTTATTGAACATTTTTTTTTCATGCCAACTTTAGTGTTCTTTCTTTTCATCCAAAAATACCCAGTGCTGATGGCCAGTATCTGCAGCAACCGTGTAGAGGCCACCTTGAGGGCAGTGCTGAGCTGGGATACTCCTGGTTTGTGTAGCATCTGGAGGGGCTTTCCCAACATGGTGTCTGTGCCACATAGCTGGGACAGCACATTGAGCAGCCCGCTAGAAATAGCCAGAGAGACATCTACTGGCTGGTAGCGCACACTCAGTGCAAATACAGTGACCAGCAGAAGACGCTGCTGGGCTTCTGAGTTGAAGAAAATCAAATGAACACGTTAAGGCTGGGTGCTGGCAAAAACTTTATTAATTTCAGTAGGATCCTGATGTACAGGTACCTCAGTAAATCAGAATATGGTAGAACCCTACAATTATTTCAGGACTCATACATTGTATCGAGGCTGGCTATAGCTGTGCCTCCTCAAATCAAATTCACACAATCGCACATGCTTCCTCAAGTCTCCTCCGCTTCATGCTCTGTGTCAGCTGTCTGATCTACTGTCTGCAGTAAGACTGTAGATTTGGCCACAAAGTCATTTATCGTTTAAGGAAATATGTTAATATGGAAATATGTGCCTCAAATATTGTATACATTTGTATAATGTTATTGTTTGAGGAGGCTAATTTACAGTGGGTATGGAAAGCATTCAGACCAAATTTTCAAAATTTTCACTGTTCTATTGCAGCCATTTGCTAAAATCATTTTTCTCCTCATTAAATGTACACACAGCACCCCATTATTGAAAACGGAATTGTTGACATTTTTTCAGAATTATTAATAAAGAAAAACTGAAATATCACACAACTATAAGTATTATAGTCAGTAGTACTGACCCTTTGCTCAGTTTTAGTAGAAGCACCCTTTTGAGCTAATACAGCTATGAGTCTTTTTGGGAATGATGCAACACATTTTTCACACCTGGATTTGGGGATCCTCTGACATTCCTCCTTGCAGATCTTTCCGCAGTTCTGTCAGGTTGGACGGTGAACGTTGGTGGACAGCCATTTTCAGGTTTCTCCAGAGAAGTCAGGGCTCTTGCTGGGCCATTCAAGAACAGTCACGGAGTTGTTCTGAAGCCACTCCTTCGTTATTTTACCTGTGTGCATAGGGCCATTGTCTTGTTGGAAGGTTAACCTTTGGCCCAGGTTTTTGTCCAGGATATCCCCTGTACTTGGCCGCATTCATCTTTCCTTCGATTGTAACCAGTCGTCCTGTCCCTGCAGCTGAAAAACATCCCCACAGCATGATGCTGCCACCACCATGCTTCACTGTTGGGACTGTATTGGACGGGTAATGAGCAGTGCCTGGTTTTCTCCACACATAACGCTTAGAATTAAGGCCAACAAGTTCCACCATGGTCTCATCAGACCAGAGAATCTTATTTCTCAACACCTTGGAGTTCTTCAGGTGTTTTTAGCAAACTTCATGCAGGCTTTCATGTGTCTTGCACTGAGGAGAGGCTTCCGTTGGGCCACTCTGTCATAAAGCCCCGACTGGTAGAGGGCTGGAGTGATGGTTGATTTTCTAGACGACGGCAACTCTGGAGCTCAGCCATAGTGATCTTCGGGTTCTTCTATACCTCTCTCACCAAGGCTCTTCTCCCAAGATAGCTCAGTTTGACCGGACGGCCAGCTCTAAGAAGGGTTCTGGTCGCCCCAACCTCTTCCATTTCAGAATTATGGAGGCCACTGTGCTCTTAGGAAACTTAAGCGCGGCAGAATGGTTTTTGTAACCTTGGCCAGATATGTGCCTTGCCACAATTCTGTCTCTGAGCTCTTCAGACAGTTCCTTTGACCTCATGATTCTCATTTGCTCTGACATGCAGTGTGAGCTGTAAGGTCTAATATAGACAGGTGTGTGGCTTTCCTAATCAAGTACAATCAGTATAATCAAACAGCTGGACTCCAATGAAGGTGTAGAACCAGCTCAAGGATGATCAGAAGGAATGGACAGCACCTGAGTTAAATATATGAGTGTCACAAGTAAGGGTCTGAATACTTATGGCTGTGTGATATTTCAGTTTTTCTTTAAGAAATCTGCAAAATTTTCAACAATTATGTTTTTTTCTGGCGGCAATGAGATATGGGATCCCTCAAGGGTCAGTTCTTGGACCCCTCCTGTTCAGCCTATATACGCTACCCGTGGGTCAAATTTTTTTCTAACCGACTGGTTAGAGCGTCAGCCTCACAGTTCTGAGGACCCGGGTTCAATCCCCGGCCCCGATTGTGTGGAGTTTGCATGTTCTGCCCGTGCCTGCGTGGGTTTTCTCCGGGCACTCCGGTTTCCTCCCACATCCCAAAAACATGCATATATTGGAGACTCTAAATTGCCCGTAGGTGTGACTGTGAGTGCGAATGGTTGTCTGTTTGTATGTGCCCTGCGATTGGCTGGCAACCAGTTCAGGGTGTACCCCGCCTCCTGCCCGATGACAGCTGGGATAGCCTCCAGCACGCCCGCGACCCTAGTGAGGACAAGCGGCTCAGAAAATGGATGGATGGATGTTTTTTTCTGTCAATATGGGGTGCTGTGTGTACATTAATGACGAAAAAATAAACTTATATGATTTCAGCAAGTGGCTACAATATAACAGAGTGAAAAATGTAAGGGGGTCTGAATACTTTCCTTACCCACTGCATGTGATTTGCGAATGTGACGTTCATAGTGAATGCTGTGCTGCCATTTGGCAATCGTCAAGTTAGAGCTGTTTTCTGCTTATATGTTGCCGACTTAACATCGTTTTGATATAATAGAATGCACCTTTTATTGTCACTATAGAAATATTTGCTTTGTAGAGTGTACTTATTGATCATGTTATGTGCCCTTGCCTATATGTACTTTTGTTCTCTTCGAAAAGCACCAGTTATTTTCAGCAATTTTCAGCAACTCAGCAATTTCTTGAAATTTACTTTTTGACTAATTTCAATCAGGTTTTCGAACTCATCACAGTACAGAATCAGCTCTTATCAAAGTGCTAAATGATATAAGGTTGAATACTGACTCGGGAAAGGTGTCAATTCTAGTCTTGTTGGACCTCAGTGCGGCTTTTGATATGGTAGATCATAATATACTGCTCAACAGGTTGGAAACGTGGGTAGGACGAAATGGAACAGTCCTTAAATGGTTCAGGTCCTATCTCATCGAATGGCAATGAGCTATGGGGTCCCTCAAGGGTCAGTTCTTGGACCCCTCCTGTTCAGCCTATATACGCTACCCATGGGTCAAATTCTTCAGAACTTTAATTTTGACTATCATTGCTATGCAGATGACACACAGTTATATCTTGCAGTGTATCCAGATGACTAAAGTTCAATTGAGGTGTTGTGTCACTGTCTAAAACAGATAACTGGATGAGCAAAAATTTTCTTCAATTAAACCACAACAAAACTGAGAAAATCGTTTTTGTCAATAAAGAAAAGAGTTAGTAAATACCTGGAGTCACTCTCTTTAAAAACCAAAGACCAAGTCCGAAACCTTGGTGTTCTGATAGATTCGGACCAGTCATATCAAATCAATTACTAAAACTGCCTTCTACCATCCGAAGAACATATCCAGAGTGAAGGCTTGCATGTGTCAAGCAGACCAGGAGAAGCTCATCCATGCTTTTATCTCAGTAGACTTGACTATTGTAATGGTCTTCTGACTGGACTCCCCAAAAAGAGCATTAAACAGCTGCATCTCATTCAGAATGCTGCAGCTCGGGTTCTGACCAGAACAAAGAGGTCAGACCATATTACTCCAATTCTAAAGTCTTTACATTGGCTTCCAGTCAGCTTTAGAAAGGATTTTAAAGTTATGCTACTGGTTTATAAATCACTAAACGGTTTAGGTACTGAATACATGAAAGAAATGCTCATGAAATATAAACCCAGTAGGGCTCTGAGATTGACAGACTCAGGTCAAATAGTGGAGCACAGAGTCCAAAGCAAATATGGTGAAGCAGCATTTAGCTATTATATTGCACACAAATGGAATAAATTGCCAACAGAAGTGACTTCAACCCGAAGTGTGAATGTTTTTAAATCCAGGTTAAAAACTTCTTTTTTCTCATGCTTTTCAGAGCATTTCTACTTCTAAATGATATTTCTTGCACTGTATGCTGTTTTAATTGTACTTTTATTTTTTTTTCTTTGTTTTAAATGTTTATAAGCAATTTTTCTCTTTGGTTTTAAATGTTTTTAATCATGTAAAGCACAGTTACCTTGCGTATCAAATGCGCTATATAAATAAATTTGCTTTGCTTTATGTTGACTGGGATTTTCAAATGAAAAGTTTGTGCTTACAGCCTAATGATATTGCGTTTTATGCATTAACTGTATTTGGTTCCATTTAGTTCAAATTCACAGCCAGTGGTAAAGTATAATTTTTTGGGTACATTTATTTATCATCATCGATCATCTTATTTAAAGATTCATTTTGCGCTGAAAACTGTTACATATAGTTTGTTAAAATAAAGATTAAGAATAATAAAGAGTTTTCTCTAACATGAGAAATAATCGTGACTACAATATTGATAAAAAATAATCCGGATTATTATTTTGGCCATAATCATGCAGCCCTGCCGGTAACCTCTTGCAGTGATAAACCCTTATTTTAAGTACATCTGCTGATACTGTTGTGGAAAATAATGATACGGTGGCTGTGAGAGTGGGGACTCAATTCATTTACTCAAAGCACAGTTTATATATCTTTACAAATGTCATTTTAGACATCTTATCTCATATACAAGGATAGCCATTACCCTAGGGATAGGCGGCTCTCACCCTTGAGTTGAACATGTTTCGTACCAGTCATACCACAGTGGTTGCTCATGACCTCATCGAACTGGGCCAAAGTTAAGCCTTACTGTACTGTAGTTGTTTCTCCAATATACGCATTAGTTCTTTCTCCAATAATATTGTCTCTTAAATGCACCGTTTCTCTTTTTCTTGGAAGTTGTTGGCTCTTGTTTTGTGTCATCATTTGGCCATTTTTATTTTCCAAAGAAGCTCTCCAAAGATGTGTTTTTTATTCATTTTTGCGAGCTTTTGGGCTAACTTTTTTTTTATCGTATATTTCTTACCACGTGATGGAGACGAGCAGGTTGACGTGCACAGAGGCACAGGTACATGTACCTGACTTTAAAAACAAAACTATCAGATTCAGACTGTCTCAGTCTCTGTGCAACCCGGTACCAAAAGGCCAATATGGGTCCGCAGCCTGGTGGTTGGATTAACCCAAGACCACTGAATAAAGGCATAGATAGCACACATACGTAAGTATACATAGATTTAAATTGTTTAGATCTTACCTATGTGGTGTTTGTTTGCATGCAACGCTCGTTCCAGTGTTACTGATAGTTGCTGGTAAATCTTATGAACTGCTGCCTGAATTTCCAATTGGAGGCTTCTTTTAGCCGTTTTTACACCATCCTGTAAAAAATGGAATATTTTAATAAGGTTTCAGCTTTCAATTCAAAATCCAGCTGAATACTGTAAATGTTCATGTTATATAACCTTGCTCACCAAAACCAAACCGCCTTTCTCCAAATCACAGTTAGATTGCAAAGTCTCATACCTGATAATGATGCAGCTGCGCACTCTCTCGCTTCAGTCCTCCATTGCCAATAGTCCCAAGGCCAAAACAACCAGCCAGGAACTGCAACCTGACAGAGGTGAGAAGGGACGAGGACTGGAAGGCACTGCAAGTGCGATCTGTGTTTCCTGGGAGACAGCCCTTCTCCTCCATACCAGCAATCAGCACCACAATTTGATGGAGAGCTTCTAACCTAAGCTGCAGACACAAAACATTACATTAGAAAAGAGGACACTGATAGGGCAATGTATGTGCCTACCCCATATTTATTTTCTAAATTATCAATTGTACAGCATCATATTGATCTAAGGGTGGCTGACATCAGGACCAAATTGTAAAATTAGGTTGTGAAGCAACCTCTGGCGTAACCAATCATTGAAATTCCTTGATAACACTTAGCTAAGCATACAGTAAGTTTTGTATTGAAAAGCTACTTTTAACAATTGTTTTAGCTTTAAAATTGATCAATTTGACCCACAACATAAAAGAGGCTTAAAGGCAGCTGCGTGGCACCTCAACAGCATTCCCAAGGGGAATTTCTTCCATGTGCTCATACCACGCAAAGGATGTGAGACTCCACTTGATTTTCAGAGAACTGAGATTATTATTATTTTTTTTTTTTAAAAACCTTCTGTCTCTCACTATGGGACAAACATTATGGGCTACACCTGAATTGCATGCTCTGAATGCTCAACAAATACATCTCTGTTAACACAGTCCCACGCTGAGGACCGAATGTGCAAATGAAGGAAGTCCCTTCCAAACATTTGAGAGGACCAGCTAACAGCTACGCAGATGTCTCCCAGTAAAACCCACTTAAAAAGGGCCTGTGAAGCAACCATACCTGATTCCTCCAGTGAAATTATACTGCAAACCATCAGAGGGCAGCAGCCCATGGCTCTCATAAGCCGCTAGAATGGCCTCCACTACCCAATGCGACGGGTGTTGATTGGCAGACCTTTCACTTTGTGAGATAAAAATTTATGTTGAAATTCTTTATAAATATAAAATGGAGTTTGGGTATTTTAATTGAGGGATATCAGAGACCTTTTAGTAAAATACCTGGGAACTGTTTTAAATTATGTGGCCGCTCCCGGAGGACCACAGCTTCTGCCGTAAAGCCTACTATAACATCTCAACTTTATTTGGGGTTAATCAGAGGCACTTTGAATGGTGGCACCATTTAAAAACAGCATTTTTAGTGCACTTGGGTTACAGTGCCATGAAAAAGTACTGGCCCCTTTCTCAAATTCTTATATTTTAGCATAGTTTCTCCACTTTTATGTTTAAGATGGCTAAACAAATGTAAATAGACAAATCTAACTGAAGTGAACTTAAAATGCTATTTTTAAATGATTTCATTTATTAAGGTAAAAAACTTCAGTTGCCTGGCTCTGTGTAAAAAAAAAAAAAAAAAAAAAGTAATTACCTGCCTTATAAAATCATGAATTAATTGTGGCTAATCACAATTTTTGGTTAATATTCACTGATCACACCCAACCCTGATTACCTCCAGACCTGTTCAATCAAGAAATCACTGAAACAGAATCTGTCCCGAGAAAGTCAAGTCGGACAAAAAAAAAAAAAAAAAAAAAAAAAAAAAAAGCTGCAACAAAATGACACTATCCTAAAAAATTCCAGAACAGTCGAAAAATAAAGTAAGTGACATTTATCAGTCTGGAAAGGGTGACATAAGCCATTTCTAAAGCTTTAGGATTCCAGCGAACCACAGGAAGAGCCATGATCCTCACATGGAGAAAACATGGAACAGTGGTAAACCTTCCCAGGAGTGGTCGGCCTACAAAGATTACCCCAAGAGAACAGCAATGACTCATCCAAAAACCACAAAGGAACTCAGGAAAACTTCTAAAGAACTGCAGGCCTCCCTTGCCTTGTTAAGGTCAGTGTTCATGACAACAATAAGGAAGAGACTGGGCAAAAATGGCATCGATGGTAGAGTTCCAAGGTGAAAACCATTGCTGACCAAAAAGAAAAAAGGCTCATCTTACTTTTGCAAAAAACATCTGAATAATTCCAAAGACTTTTGGGAGAATAATATATGGACAAACGAGATGAAAGTTGAGCTTTTTGGAAGGTGTGTGTCTCATTACAACAGGCTTAAATGTAGCACAGCATTTCAGAAAAAGAACATCATTCAAACAATCAAACATGGTGGTGGTGGTGTGATAGTCTTGGGCTTCTTTTGCTCCTTCAGGACCGGGACAACTGGCTGTGATTCATGGAATCATGAATTCTGCTTTTTAACAGAAAAGCCTGACAGAGAATCTTCAGCCATCAGTTTGTGACCTCAGACTGATTTGGGTTCTGCAGCATGATAATCTAAAACACACCAGCAAGCCAACCTTTGAATGGCTTAAAAAAAACAAAATGAAGGTTTTGGAGTGGCCTAGTCAAAGTCCAGACTTGAATCTGATTTAAATGAAGTGGTGTGACCTTAAAAAGGTTGTTCTTGCTCGAAAACCCTTCATTTACGCTGAATTAAAACAATTCTGCAAGGAAGAGTGGGCCAAAATAACTCCAAAGAGATATGAAAGACCCATTGACAGTTATAGAAAATGCTTGATTTCAATTGTTGCTGCTGAGGATGGCCCGAGCATTTATTAGGTTTAGGGGCCATTACTTTCTCACACAGGGCCAGGTAACTTTGTTGTTTCCTTAATAAATCACCATTTAAACACAGCATTTCAAGTTCATGTGGGTTATATTTGGCAGTGGGGCAAAAATGTATTTAGTCACCCACTAATTGTGCAAGTTCTCACGCTTAAAAAGATGCGAGGCCTGTCATTTTCATCATAGGTATACCTCACCTATGAGACAAAATAAGGGTGGAAAAAATTCCATTGTCTGATGTTTAAAGAATTTATTATGCACTTGGGTTACAGTGCCATAAAAAGATGCGAGAGGCCTGTCATTTTCATCATAGGTATACCTCACCTATGAGACAAAATGAGGGGCAAAAAAAATTCCAGAAAATTACATTGTCTGATTTTTAAAGAATTTATTAGCAAATTATGGTGGAAAGTAAGTATTTAGTCACATACAAACAACCAAGATTTCTGGCTCTCACAGATGTGTAACTTCTTTAAGAGGCTGTCCTCCACTAACCTGTATTAATGGCACATGTTTGAACTCATCAGCATAAAAGACACCTGCTCACAATCTCAAACAGTCACACTCCAAATTCCACTCTGGCCAAAACCAAAGAGTTGTCAAAAGACACCAGTAACAAAATTGTAGACCTGCACCAGGCTGGCAAGACAATCTGCAATAGCTAAGCATCTTGGTGTGAAGAAATCAACTGTGGGAGCAATTATTAGAAAATGGAAGACATACAAGACCATTGATAATCACCCTCAATCTGGGGCTCCATGCAAGATCTAACTCCGTGGAGTCAAAATTATCACAAGAACGGTGAGCAAAAAATCCCAGGAACACATGGGGGGACCTAGTGAATGCCCTACAGAAAGCTGGGACCAAAGTAACAAAGGCTACCATCAGTAACACACTACGCCGCCAGGGACTCAAATCCTGCAGTGCCAGACGTGTCCCTGCTTAATCCAGTACATGTCCAGGCCCGTCTGAAGTTTGCCAGAGAGCATTTGGATGATCCAGAAGAGGATTGGGAGAATGTCATATGGTCAGATGAAAACAAAATAGAACTTTTTGGTAAAAACTCATCCAAAGAACACCATACCTACTGTGAAGCATGGAGGTTGAAACATCACGCTTTGGGGCTGTTTTTTTGCAAAGGGAACAAGACAACTGATCGGTGTAAAGGAAAGAATGAATGGGGCCATGTATCGTGGGATTTTGAGTGAAAACCACCTTCCATCAGCAAAGCAAGGGCATTGAAGATGAAACGAGGCTGGATATTTCAACATGACAAAGATCCTAAACACACCACCCGGGAAACAGGAGTGGCTTCGTGAGAAGCATTTCAAGGTCCTGGAGTGGCCTAGCCAGTCTCCAGATCTCAACCCATAGAAAATCTTTGGAGGGAGCTGAAAGTCTGCTTCCCAGCGACAACCCCAAAACATCACTGCTCTAGAGGACATCTGCATGGAGGAATTGGCCAAAATACCAGCAACAGACTTACAGAAAACATTTGACCTCTGTAATTGCCAACAAAGGGTATATAAAGTATTAAGATAGACTTTTGTTATTGACCAATTTATTTTCCGCCATAATTTGCTCAGAAATTCTTTCAAAATCAGAAAATGTGATTTTCTCGATTTTTTTCCCTCATTTTGTCTCTCATAGGTGAGGTATACCTATGATGAAAATTACAGGCCTCTCTCATCTTTTTAAGTGGGAGAAGTTGCACAATTGACTAAATACTTTTTTTTGCTTCACTGTATTTACATTTGCTTGATGATCTTAAAGTGGGGAAACTATGCACAACTATAAGAATTTGAGAAGGGGGCCAATACTTTTTCACAACACTGTATGTTGCTGACGGGCTATTACCCTCAAAATACTGGCATTTAATTTCCCCATTGTTGCCACCCATTCAGTCCACACGAGTAGCCAGCTGCAGCTTGCACCCTACAATCTCAGAAACATGAGGAAACTTGTTTGTTGGTGTTTTTTTTAAATGAAAAATTAAAATAAAAACAGGACTTTTGTCCTTAATGTGCAAACAAAAAACACGCAACACAGTATGAATGGAACGATGGTGAAAGGACATTGATAACTTTGCATTCCTCGCAGCTCTGTCTGACTACATTAACAAAATAATTTATCTATTCTTATATCACAAAACAAAAATTCCATATTATCACTGTGATTGTAGTGTTTTAAGTAAAGCATTCTGATACAAATAATAATTCTCCTAGTAGTAAATCTTTTACAATCAAAACAACACAATCACTCCCATTTATGCAGTGTCCCTGAACGCACCTTGAGCTCTCACAAAGCTGCTGCGTGCGTGCCTGCCTAGTTTCATTCTGAAGAGCGAAATACGAAACGCAGCCAGCCATAAAATTCTAAGTTAATGATTATTTGCTAAAAAGAATCAAGTTTATCAGTTTAAACATTAGATATCTTGTCTTTGTAGTGTATGCAATGAAATATAGGTTGAACATGATTTGCAAATCATTGTATTCTGTTTTTATTTATGTTTAACACAACGTCCCAACTTCATTGGAATTGGGGTAGTAATATTAGTTGATTCACTGTATATGACACCACACCAACATCGCACCAGACCCTGTGATGTTACTATTCCGCACAGATACATCGCGATGATGATGCTCAAACTAAATATGAACAATTGAAACAATGACATCAATATCGAGGTTAATTACATGATTTTGGCTCACAACACAATAACTGTTTGCTCCCAGATACTTTTGAAGTCGCAGATATATTTTGGCACATCTGTGACTAAAATCGTTAATGTCGCCCTATGGGGGGCACGAGCCAGTGCAAACTGTAGGCCAGTCCCAAGCCCGGATAAATGCAGAGGGTTACGTCAGGAAGGACATCCGGCTTAAAACTTTGCCAAACAAATATGAGCGTTCATCCAAAGAATTCCCTACCGGATCGGTCGTGGCCCGGGTTAACAACGTCCGCTACCGGCGCCGGTGGAGATGCAGCTACTCTGGGTCAAAGACAAAGGAGAGGTGGAAAGCGGGTTCTTTGGCAGAACGAAATGAAGAAAGCACAGAGTCAAGAACTAAATGTGGAGACTTTGAATGTTGGTTCTATGAAAGAAAAAGCTCGGGAGTTGGTTGACATGATGATTAGGAAAAAGGTTGATATATTGTGTGTCCACGAGAGCAGGTGGAAAGGCAGTAAGGCTAGAAGTTTAGGGGCAGGGTAAAAATTATCTTACTATGTTGTAGATGGGAAGAGAATGGAGTAGGGGTTATTTTAAAGGAAGAGTTAGCTAAGAATTTCTTGGAGGTGAAAAGAGTATCAGATCGACTGATACGGATGAAACTTGAAATTAAGGGTGTTTTGTATAATATGAGGCGGCACGGTGGATGACTGGTTAGAGCATCAGCCTCACAGTTCTGAGGACCCGGGTTCAATCCCCGGCCCCGCCTGTGTGGAGTTTGCATGTTCTCCCCGTGCCTGCGTGGGTTTTCTCCGGGCACTCCGGTTTCCTCCCACATCCCAAAAACATGCATGAATTGGAGACTCTAAATTGCCCGTAGGCATGACTGTGAGTGCGAATGGTTGTTTGTTCCTATGTGCCCTGCGATTGGCTGGCAACCAGTTCAAGGTGTACCCCGCCTCCTGCCCGATGACAGCTGGGATTGGCGCCAGCACGCCCGCGACCCTAGTGAGGAGAAGCGGCTCAGAAAATGGATGGATGTATAATGTGATTAGTGGCTATCCAACACAGGTAGAAATTCTGGAAGGAGCTGGATGAAGTAGTTCTGAGCATACCAGACAGAGAGAGAGTCTTGATTGGTGCCGATTTTAATGCACATGTTGGTGAAGGAAACAGGGGTGATGAAGAAGTGATGGGTAGGTTCGGCATCCAGGAAAGGAACCTCGAGGGACAGATGGTGGGAGACTTTGCAAAAAGGACGGAAATGGCTGGAGTGAACACTTTCTTCCAGAAGAGGCAGGAACATAGGGTGACCTCCAAGAGCGGAGGTAGAAGCACGCAGGTGGATTACATCTTGCGCAGACGAATCTGAAGGAGGTCACTGACTGTAAGGCAGTGGTAGGGGAGAGTGTGGCTTAACAGCATAGGATGGTGGTGTGTGAAATGACTCTGGTGGTGGGGAGGAAGATTAAGAAGGCAAAGGAAGAGCATCAAACCATGTAGTGGAATCTGAGAAAGGAAGAGTGTTGTGCGGCTTTTCGGGAAGAGGTGAGACAGGTTCCCGGTGGACAGGAGGAGCTTCCAGAAGACTGGACCACCACAGCCGAGGTGATCAGAGAGACAGGCAGGAGTGTACTTGGTGTACTGTATCTTATGGTCGGAAAATGGAGAAGGAAACTTGTTGGTGGAACCTCAAAGTACAGGAAATCATACAAGTAAAGAAACTGAAAAAACTGAGGAGAGGAGAAAGGAATACATGGAGGCGCAATCCCGGACGAAGGTAGAGGTGGCAAAAGCCAAACAAGTGGCATATGATGACATGTATGCCAGGTTGGATACTAAAGAAGGAGAAAAAGATCTATAGAGGTAGGCCAGACAGAGGGATAGAGATGGGAGGGATCTGCAGCAGATTAGGGTGATTAAGGATAAAGATGGAAATGTGTTGACTGGTGCCAGTAGTGTGCTGGATAGGTGGAAAGAATACTTTGAGGAGTTGATGAATGAGGAAAATCAGAAAGAAAGAAGGGCAGAAGATGCAAGTGTGGTGGACCGGGAAGTAGCAATTATTAGTTAGGGGGGAGTTAGAAAGGCACTAAAGAGGATGAAAAGTGGAAAGGCAGTTGGTCCTGATGACATTGCTGTCTGTATGGAAGCATCTAGGAGAGGTGGCTATGGAGTTTTTGACCAGCTTGTGCAACAGAATTCTAGAGGGTGAGAAGATGCCTGAAGAATGGAGGAAGTGTGCTGTGCCCATTTATCAGAACAAGGGCGATGTGCAGACCTGTGAGAACTATATCGGAATAAAGTTGATGAGCCACACAATGAGGTAATGGGAAAGAGAAGTGGAGGCAATACTCAGGACAGGAGTGAGTATTTGAAAGCATCAGTATGGTTTCATTCTTAGAAAGAGTACCACAGAAGCATTAAGGATGTTGATGGAAAAGTACAGAGAAGGTCAGAGGGAGCTGCATTGTGTCTTTGTAGATCTTGAGAAAGCCTATGATAGAGTACCCAGAGAGGAACTGTGCTACTGCATGTGGAAGTCTGGAGTGGCAGAGAAGCATGTTAGAATAGTACAGAACATGTATGAGGGCAGCAGAACAGTGGTGAGGTGTGCTCTAGTTGTGACAGAGGAGTTTAAGGTGGAGGTGGGACTGCATCAGGGATCAGCCCTACAGTGGTGATGGATAGGCTGACAGATGAGGTTAGACTGGAGTTCCTGTGGACCATGATGTTCGCAGATGACATTGTGATCTGCACTGAAAGCAGGGAGCAGGTGGAGGAACAGTTAGGAAGGTGGACCCATGCACTGGAAAGGAGAGGAATGAAGATTAGCCGAAGTGAGACAGAATATATGTGCATAAATGAGAGTGGTGGAGGGGGAAGAGTGAGGATACAGGGAGAAGAGATAGCAAGTAATTTAAATACTTGGGGCTAACAGTCCAGAGCAATGGTGAGTGTGGTAAGGAAGTGAAGAAACGAGTCTAAGTAGGTTGGAACGGGTGGAGACAGTGGCACTGAAGAGACAACGGGTAACAGAGCTGGATGTGGCAGAAATGATGTTGAGGTTCTCTCTAGGAGAGACCAGGTTGGATAAAATTAGAAATAAGCTCATCAGAGGGACGGCCAAGGTTAGATGTTTTGGAGACAAAGTTAGAGAGAGCAGACGTCGATGGTTTGGACACATCCAGAGGAAAGAGAGTGAGTATATTGGTAGAAGGGTGATGAGGATGGCGCTGCCTAAGCCAAGACCAAAAAGAAGGTTGGTTGATGTAGTGAGGGAAGACATCAGGGCAGTTGGTGTTAGAGAGGAGGATGCAGGAGATAGGCTTACAGTAGATGGTAAAGGATGACACGCTGTGGCGACCCTTCACGGGACAAGCTGAAAGGAAAAGATGTGACTCAAATGGTTGGAGAAAAATATTACTCAATTACTTATAAATCAAATAAAGTAATGTCTTGAAAATATCTGGGACAGGTTAATTTGGCTTGTATTTATCTCTTGGCTGTCCACTTTCTAATCAATACTCTCCTAAATAAAATTTCAAGTTAAAGAAGGCTTATATGATGCCCCTTGACTGAAATGTTTCATATTTCATATCCATATTGAGCTCCATATGATTTCTGGACTGCATCACAAATGGCTTTATACTGTGAAATCCTGTAGACTCTCATCACTCCCTTGGGACCTCTCTGTTCTTAACCATCCTAATTCCTACAGTTCAATTTGGGTGGAGGAGTGATTATGAAGATTATTTTATCCACTGATGACAGGTACACGTGAAGGAGGTCAGCTTTTGTTTCATTCTGTGAATTCATGCATAAAGTTGACTCTATAACCTCCATCTTTCTGTAAACAGCCAAACAATAGATCTGGGTTCTTCATTACTGCTGGTGGAAACAATTACAGTGCGGTGAAAAAGTACTGGCCCCCTTCTCAAATTCTTAAGATTTTTGCAGTTTCCCCACTTTAATGTTTAAGATCATCAAACGTAAATCTTAGACAAATATAACCTGTGAAATTAAAATGCTGTTTTTCCAATGGTGATAACATTGATTAAGGGGGAAAAAAAACTATTCAAAGTCACCTGGCCCTGTGTGAAAAAGTTAAAATTACCCCCATTGTTAAATCATGAATTAATTGCGGCTAATCACAAATTTTTGGTTAATTTTCACTGATCAAGAAATAAACAGAATCCGTCCCGACAAAATCAAGTCGGACAAAAGATCTTAAAAAGCTGCAACAAAATGACTCGATACAAAGAAAATATAAAACATATTTGTTATATTGCAGCCATTTGCTAAAATAATTTAAGTTCTTTTTTTTCCCTCTTTAATGTACACACAGCCCCCCATGTTGACAGAAAAAAAAACGAATTGTTGAAATTCTTGCAGATTTATTCAAAAAGAAAAACTGAAATATCATACAGCCATAAGTATTCAGACCCATTGCTCAGGATTTAGTAGAAGCACCCTTTTGAGCTAATACAGCTATGAGTCTTTTTGGGAATGATGCAGTTTTTCCACACCTGGATTTGGGGATCCTCTGCCATTCCTCCTTGCAGATCCTCTCCAGTTCTGTCAGGTTGGATGGTGAACGTTGGAGGACAGCCATTTTCAGGTTTCTCCAGAGATGTTCAATTGGGTTTAAATCAGGGCTCTGGCTGGGCCATCCAAGAACCGTTACGGAGTTGTTCTGAAGCCACGTCTTCGTTATTTTAGCTGTGTGCTTAGACTCAGTGTCTTGTTGGAAGGTGAACCTTTGGCCCAGTCTGAGGTCCTGAGCACTGGAGAAGATTTTCGTCCAGGATATCCCTGTAACTTGGCTGCATTCATCTTTCCTTCGATTGCAATCAGTCGTCTTGTCCCTGCAGCTGAAAAACACCCCCACAGCATGATGCTGCCAGCAACATGCTTCACTATTGAGACTGTATTGGACAGGTGATGAGGAGTGCCTGGTTTTCTCCACACATACCGCTTAGAAATAAGGCCAAACTGTTCTATCTTGGTCTCATCAGACCAGAGAATCTTATTTCTCACCATCTTCGAGTCCTTCAGGTGTTTTTTTTTTTTTTTTTTTTTAGCAAACTCCATGCAGGTTTTCATGTGTCTTGCTGAGGAGAGGCTTCCGTCGGGCCACTCTGCCATAAAACCCCGACTGGTGGAGGGCTACAGTGATGGTTGACTTTCTAGAACTTTCTCCCATCTCACGACTGCATCTCTGGAGCTCAGCCACAGTGATCTTCAGATTCTTCTTTACCTCTCTCACCAAGGCTCTTCTCACCCGATTGCTCAGTTTGGCTGGACGGCCACCTCTAGGAAGGGTTCTGGTCGTCCCATCTATTAAAGGATTATGGAGACCACTGTGCTCTTAGGAACCTTAAGTGCAGCAGAAATATTTTTCTAACCTTCTGGCAGATCTGTGGCTTGCCACAGTTCTGTCTCTGAGCTCTTCAGGCAGTTGCTTTGACCTCATGATTCTCATTTGCTCTGACATGCAGTGTGAGCTGTAAGGTCTAATATAGACAGGTGTGTGGCTTTCCTCATCAAGTCCAATCAGGATAATCAAACACAGCTGAACTCCAATGAAGGTGTAGAACCATCTCAAGGATGATCAGAAGAAATTGATAGCACCCAAGTTAAATATGAGTGTCACAGCAAAGGGTCTGAATACTGTGTGATATTTAAATTTTTCTTTTTTGATATGCAAAAATGTCAACAATTCCGTTTTTGTTCTGTCAACATGGGGTGCTGTGTGTACATTAATGAGGGAAAAACAACAAATGATTTTAGGAAATGGCAGCAATATAACAGAATGAAAAATTTAAGGGGGTCTGAATATTTCCGTACCCACTATAGATAAGGACAAAAAAATAAATAAAAAATTCAAATTAATTGGGTTATATTTGTGTGATATTTACATTTGTTTGCTCCGGTTCCCAGCTAATAGCAGAAAGTCCCATGCTACTACTAAGTAGCTCGTCAATTCGAGTGGAAACCTGCATACTTGCGGTTTGTCATCCTCATTTCTTTTTTGGGGGAAACCAATCCAAAAAAGAATTATTAGTGGTTTTTCACCACTTATTCAATAATTCATTTGGGTTAAAATAATTGTAAAAAAGAAATAAAAAAATAAACAACCATATCATTTAGGGGGGCTTAAGAACAATTTAGGTGGACTGAAGCCCCCCTAAAATAGGCGTAACGATGCCATTGGACAGAGTTAAGAGCGGTTTTGGAGTCATTTAAGTTGACAAAGAGCGACTGACCCATACGTATATCACTATCAGCTTTTCATTTCTAACGTGTGGGGATTCATGTCAAATGTTCTGCAGACTAGAGCCCCCTACACAGGATCACACAGGGAGGGAGCAATATAGCCAACTTGTTGACAGATGCAATAAATAAATAAGACGAAGTTCCGGTACTAGCTTGTCTCACAATGCCGCAAACTAGTTCTTTAGGTATTACTTAAATACCCTGAAAAAAAATAATAGTAACCCTAATAAGTAATGTTGTTCACGTATACATGCATTTTACTTTTTCAATACAGTGCTGTCATCATGTATTAACGTTTGTACTCCATATGAACAAATAAGTTATTGTGCATTTTTTTTTACAAAGATTTCTAAAACGAAATAAACAATTGGAGTTTACATGCACTTTACCTTTTCACAACTGCCATATTTTTTACTTCTGTACTTATATATACAAAAAAGTTATGACAATTTTAATTTTTAGATGTTTTATTGCTTAAAAAATGTGACATTTTTACATGGCATCAAAAATAAATATTTCAAAACTGTCAAAATGTACTCTTAATTATGTGTATTTTTACCCTTACTCACTCAATATCGGAACATTTAACTCAATATCGAATCAAATTGCATCCCTAAAGAATCGATATTGAATCGAATCGCAACCTAAAGAATGAAAATAGAATCAAATCATGAGGTTCTTAACTCATTAACTGCGAGCCTTCTCAGTTAACATGGATATTTGACTTCTACAGCCGTCAATGGCAGTGAATGTGTTAACAATGCCCAGCCCGATAAATTGGGCATTTAAATAGACATAAAATGGAGCACAAGGAAGGAAAATAAAAATAAGAACAGAGCCTTGTCTTCACTTATTTTCTGAGCATTGCTTTTTCCAATTTTTTTAAGGGATGAGAAAAATATCGTCATTGATAAATGCGGAGAAGGGGGGCTTATTGTTTCTTCATTTTGCACAATGAATATATTTACACAGCAATATGATTATATTAATTATGTCCGAAACTGAAAATTCCAAGTTGTCCATAAAGAAAATAGTATGACACAATTCAAAATGTGGAACGCCATTGATTTTTTGCAATATCCAATTTTTTTTTCTGTCCAAAAGCATTGCAAAATACTGTATGCTGTGTAATATGGAATGTTACAGCACTGCATAAATAAGTCAATCCCTCACCTCTGCCCTGCTTTGTTGCTGCTCCATGGCCAGGATAGTGGCCTGTGGACTGGTTGACATGCTTTCTTCTGGTTCTTTAAATGCTGGAGTCAGGCCGACATCTCCATTGATGAAGCTCATCATATTGTCAATGAGAGCATGAATACCAAGAGAGTGGTTCAGGTCCAGGTCTGATTCTTCATAGGAGTATGCTGAGTTGTAGCTCCGCTGACGGCTAAGTTTTGCACGAAACCAGGACTCAGCCAGTGAGTCTGGGGAGGTATGAAGTAGACCTAAGGAAGTGAAGAGAAGAATGCTTTCAGGAGAAAATACTCAAAATATAATTTGTTTCATGAATGATTGAACCACATATCAATTTCAGTGCAAAGTATTACTATTCCAAAGGAAAAGGTTCATCATACTCCCAAATTCTGGTTGTTCATGCCTAAACATGCCTTCATCACCCAAAATGGTTTCATTTATAATGGGTACACTGCATGTCTAATTCTGCTGAGGACAGAATGCTATTCAGCAGCAGTCCCCAACCAACGGGCTGTGGACTGGTACCAGTCCCTGGGTCATTTTTTCTGACCACACAGAAACTGACCCAAAAATATTTTATTGATCATCAGCGTCCCAAAGAAAATTTATTTTTAAAAATCCGCCTGTGCCTCTGTACACTTCAGACCGCTCGTCTCAGTCACGTGACATTGTATATTAAAAAAGAAAGCCCACAAGCTAGCAAAATGAGTAAAAGACAAACATCTATGGAGAGTTTCTTCGGAAAGACGGCGCTTCAAGATGGCGCCTAACCGTGTGGTCGCCTCAGTTACGTGCTCTCTCGTACTGTCTATGTATTTGTGCGTCTTTGGAGGCATTATGCAACTCACTTGCACAAGGGAAGACTTGCTAAACATTAGGGAGTCTACCCCGGAATTTCTTTCACCAAATTTCACAAATCCGCTCAGTTTTTTCCTCTGAGTTACTCACGAGTGGGGCGGACGCGGTCTACAGGCCCTGGAGGCGAAGGCGACGCCACAGAGGGAAGCAAGCTGGAGTAGAGGCTCCCGTTGATTCACCTCTCAAATCTACCCCCCCTACCCAACAAAATGGACAAGCTTCATCTTCTCACAAAGACCACCAGTAAAGACTTCGGACATTCCACCGCCCTGTGCTTCACGGAGATATGGCTTTGAAAACACATCCCGATGGTGCCATAAAGCTTCTGGGCTTCCAAATAGACCGGGCACACCACGTCACGGAATTATCGG
The DNA here is from genome assembly GCF_024500275.1 of Phycodurus eques. Classification (NCBI taxonomy): domain Eukaryota; kingdom Metazoa; phylum Chordata; class Actinopteri; order Syngnathiformes; family Syngnathidae; genus Phycodurus; species Phycodurus eques. Next base: position 5,881,646 of record NC_084526.1, read on the forward strand.
GGTAAACAAAAGATGACGGGATATGCTTCTATGTCAACGAAAAATGGTCTACTGACGTCACAGAGCTCAACACACACTGCAGCCAGGACTTGGAGCCCCTGTTTTTAAACTGTAAGTCATTCTACTCCTTTGCTTCATTCATACTCGCGGGTGTCGACATTCCTCCTCAAACTAAAACGATTGCCGCACTGCTGACGCTCGCTGAAAAAGTAAACGAAAAGCACCCAGCTTCACCCCTCATTATTCTTGGAGACTTTAACAAAGCTAAAATCAACCACGAACTCCCTAAATACAAGCAACACACTGTCCTACCAGGTAAAACAACATTCAAGTGCTGCTATACCACGCTAAATGAAGCATACCGTGCTATACCCCGCACAGCCCTGGGCTAGTCTGATAGTTAATACCAACATACAGGCAAAAACAACATAGAGGCAAAAACTTTAATGTGCAAAGCCTGTGGTGAAAACAGTTAAGAAGTGGACCTGTAAAGACTGTTCTAACTGCACAGATTAGTGTATCTTTGAAACTTCAACTGGCAGCCTAGATGAATATTCAGACTGTGTCACATCCTATATAAGTTTCTGTGAAGGTGTGTGTACCAACAAAGACATTTTGCATGTTCAACAACAACAAGCCCTGGTTCACTGTCAAACTTAAGCAACTTCGCCAGGCTAAAGAGGATGCCTATCAAAGTGGGCATAGAGCCCTGTATAATTGCGCTAGAAACCAGTCTTCACAGTGATCTTCAATAGATCTCTGGAACCGTGTGAAATACCATCCTGTTTCAAACGCTCCACCATCATCCCAGTCACCAAGAAACCTGCAATCTCAGGTCTGAATGACGACAGGCCTGTCGCCCTGACATCTGTGGTCATGAAGTCCATTGACCACCTCGTGTTGGACCACCTCAAGAGCGTCACAGGTCCATACTGGACCCCCTAGAGTTTGCCTACCGAGCAAACAGGTCTGTGGATGACGTAGTCAACATGGGACTGCACTTCATCCTCGAACACCTCAACGGCGAAGGGACCTACATGAGGATCCTCTTTGTGCACTTCAGCTCTGCGTTCAACACCATCATCCCCGAACTCCTCTCCTCCAAGCTTCTCCTGCTCAGTGACTCACCTGCTATCTGCCAGTGGATTTACAGCTTCCTGACAGGCAGGACACAGCAGGTGAGGCTGAGGGACACCACCACATCCACAACCACCACCAGCACCGGGACACCTCAAGGATGTGTCCTCTCTCCGCTGCTCTTCTCTCTCTACACGAACGACTGCACCTCAACGCACCCGGCTGTCAAACTCCTAAAGTTTGTAGACGACACCACAGTCATCGGCCTCATCAAAGACGGTGAAGAGTCTGGTTATCGACAGGAAGTGGAGCGGCTGGAGCTGTGGTGCGGCCGATACAACCTGGAGCTGAACACGCTTAAGACTGTAGAGATGATCATGCACTTCATCCTTTGCCACAGCTCCCCCTCACGCTGTCTAACTGCCCTGTGTTAACCGTAGAGACCTTCAAGTTCTTGGGAATTACAGTCTCTCTGTACTTGAAGTGGGAGACCAACATCAACTCCATCCTCAAAAAGGCCCAGCAGAGGATGTACTTCCAGCAGCTTCCCGTGAAACCGGTCCATGGCGCCACAAAGGCTGGGGACAGCTGCTCTCCAGTATTTGTTGTGAAGTAATCAATATTTCCATTTCCACACCACCACTGAAAGCGCTGAAGTCACAATGTCAGTAGAGAGGATTTCCTTGACTTTTTAATTATTCCACAAATAAATTTTTCTTTTATAAGGAATGAGAGAAATCAGTGTGAAAAGTAACTAACATCCAAAGGAGACTAAAATATGTTCATGTGTAGACTGTCATATAAAAATACATACTGAAACAAGCAATATTGGTGTGAAAAAAAAAGACTGACTATAGACTTTCAATCAATTACACAACAAAAATAAAACTATAATTCAGCCTTAAAATGGAATTTTACAAAAATATAATGCAGTCTTAAAATTGAACTTTCAAGATTTGATACCCTTTAGTTCATAAAAGAACAATCTAGTGCAGGGTGTCAAACTCAAATTCACGTTGGGCCAAAATAAGAAATTGGGACAACGTCACGGGCCAAACTCAATATTTATTGAAAAATCACTGCAATGTGCATGTTTCCCTTCTCTGCATAAATGTAGAGTTAAAGTTTATCATATGACAACAAACTAAAATTTTGCTTAAACACTGAATCTGGAATAAACAAACTTTAATGTTATAAACACGAGAAATCAAATATGCGATAAAAGTGGTATTTGTTGTTTTGTATTTAAATAGATAACATGAATTCTTCTGTCTCTTCATCTATCTCAAACTACTTCTTTTTTATGTAAATCTTTTTTCAAAGGCCAACAACAAAACAACCAAAAAAAATAAGAATGTCCTTCAATAGAAGTCCAAACTTCTATTTACAGTGCCTGCATAGGAGTTGATAAAGGGCAGCATTAAAAAAAAAAAAAAAAAAAAAAATGAATCAATCAATAATCAATTATGTTATATTCTTTGTTACAGCCACGTTGCTCCGCACACGACAAACAGGTCTGTCTTTTACTTTGAACAGACAATCTGCCTCCCACTTGTCTTGGAAGTTAACCGTTTTACATCTTTGGTTTGGCCATTTTTGGGAAGGGGAAGTGTAAATTTGCTCGAGGAGACTGGTAGCATAGTTGCTAACGACTGCAACAGAAAGGGAAGGAGCGCTCGCCGGTCCAACACACGAGCAAAGCATTCTGGGATTTGGAATATTAGTGGTGCATGTGCTATATATACTGGCGGGCCAGCTCTAATACACATTTGATATGGTCTTGATATGGTCAAATATAATTACGATGTAATTACATAATTACATCGTGGGCCAAATTTGGCCCCCGGGCCTGAGTTTGGCATATATGATCTAGTGTTTACAGAATGCACTGTTGATTAAAACTGCAGCTGCAGGCGCCATTGGCTCTATGTCACCTTGAATGCGTGGCAAACTCCTACAAAAACCACATCCTAAAGTGTCATCACCTTATCTTCATGTACCTTCTTGTAAGTGTTTTTTAAGTGCATACCTTTTATCAGAAAGGCAAGGAAATGTTATTCAAAATAAAGAACTATCCTTTTAGATTGTCATGCTCTGTAAAGCTGAATCGTTGGTTTGCTAGTAACAGAACATGTAAGATGTGGTCCAAAGACATTTTTCGGGAAAAAAACCTCATACAAACTGGAAAGCGAGTTGGTGGACGTGGTATGGGTTAAGGCCTCTTTATGCACCCACGGTTGGGCGGCCGACAACGCCCGCATTGCATCACGTGACCGACGAATTGCCCCGCGCGGCCCGTCTGCGTAGCTTGCCGCGCATATGTCAAAACTTTTTGCTACGCGTCGAACGTCGTGGAGATCAGCTCTCATGATTGGTCAGTTTTAGTCACATGCTGTGATGACGAACTCAGTGTGGCCCTTGGTTCTACATGCCATCTACGCCACCGCCTACTCAATCGATTTTGCAGCATAATTAAACGTATCATCTGGTCATCTAGGTCCATTTGTTCTAGCAGACACTGTTCCACGGTCGCCATTGTTGTTGCTTTGTTCCTTGTTACGGAAAGGAAAGGAAAAACGGCTACCGGAAATGGCCAAAAAATGCAGAGGATTTCAAAAGTAACTAAGTTAGAAAAAAGTAACTTTTTAGTTACTTTCAGCAGCTTCCAAGTGGCAGGAATATCACTTATCCACAGTACAAAAAAAGCATTAACTTAACCGTACCCATTACTTGATAATGTACACCACACAAATTACAGATCATCATCAACATGAAACAATAACTTAAACATTAGTGTAGTTGAAGCCACATTAAATTAGCAACTTAGTGCAGACTTGACATGCCAACACAGTAGAGTAAGTACCTAAACGTAAAGAAGCACACCATTCTCGATACACTTCTCTAAAGACTCTTAACTGATAGATAAATGCTGATTGTGGTCCATGAAGGCAACTGTGTGTGTGTATGTGTGTGTGTGCACATACACACACACAAACCATTGCTCCCACCATCGTAATTTTGATGCCAAGAGCAAGACGAGGGGACAAGATTACGCAACTGTTTAACTAGCAAATCTGTGGGTGATTGAGGGGGGAGAAGCACTTACTTACGTGACGGACAGTCCACCTCACAGTCCGGACTACAGACGAAGTTGCAAATTCTCACTTTTCATTGTAAATATTATTTAAGTATTATAAATCCTTCAGTGAGTCAGTCCTTAACCTCCATGACCGATTTATGACCGCGCACTTCGGTATGAATAATTAACTCACAATGGATTCCGCACTTAACACGCCAGTAAAACTGTATTTTTCATGTGTAAATAAAAAAGTAACAACAATCAAATACACTTTTTACAAAGGAAAATAACAAATAATGTGGCAATAGGGAAATCCTGCATTTCTTTGCACTTTTATGGTACTGCACCGTCACTGTGCATTGTAGAATCAACAATCACCTCCCCATTGCTTTCTTCCGCCTATTGAAAAATCAGCGGTCTGACGGTAAACGGTAAAAGGCTATTGAATGACTGGACGGTGTTTTTTACAGTCTGGTTTGAAAAAGTAACTGTAGTCTGATTACTCTCCGGGGGAAAGTAAAATGGCGGAATTTTGGAGTAACGTGTTACTTCTATAACGTGCTACCGGCATCACCTTTCTATACAGTTTGCATTTACTGATTCAAATTCAACGACAGTGCTTTGTTATAGATTTGAACATTGAAACTGTGTGGAGCATGAAAATAATGGTCTGTATTGCCATCATGACAATGTCAGAGAATGGTAGACATGGTCAACAAAATAATGCTTGTAAATAGGTTCTTCGAAGCAAAGTGTACTTACTATGGCAAATGGGCTTTCACTATAGCGCTTTTCTAATTTTCAAGGTACCGTATTTTCACGACAATAAGGCGCACTTAAAAGTCTTAAATTTTCTCCAAAATGGACGGGGCGCCTTATGTGTGCACCGAGTTCCAACATCTATAAATGTTATTGTGATGAGCGCGCCGCTTGAGTTTTTTTTGTTTTTTTTAACCATTTCCAACACGCTGCTTACACAGAGGAAAAGTGGACGTGGCTGAGGACAGGGGAAGGGTGCGTGAAGTCGGATGCTAAAGCCACACCCCCAGTAGGCATATAGCGCTGGGGTGTTTTTAAAAAAAAAAAAAGTAAACCGCTTGACTGACTGTGAGCATTACCGGGGTGTGCATTGTGCAAAACATCGGTTTGCCTAAGGACCCCCGAAAATGACACCTACGAAGAGACACGCTTACAAAGCACAGTTTAAACTGCAAGGTATCAGTTACGCAGAGGAATATGGGAATCGAGCAGCCGCGAGAGAATTCAAGATCAACGAATCCATGGTTCGCAAGTGGAGGAAGCAGAAAAATGAACTTCGCCAAGTCAAGAAGACGAAGCTGAGTTTCCGCGGGAAAAAAAAGAACAACAAAACGCGGAAACAAGGCGAGGTGGCCGGAGTTGGAAGACCAACTCGAGCAATGGATTAATGAGCAAAGAAAAGCCGGGACAAGCATCTCAAGTCGCCATTCAACTGAGTGCAATAACTCGGGGCTTGCCATCATCCCGGGAGGCTTGACGAACCGTTGGACATCCGTGTAAGTGAAGTGAGCGGCGTGGGAGCAACGGATGACAGATGGCGAACACAGCTTTACTAAGACTAGGAGGCAGCGCCGGGCGAGTTACGCCACAATTTGTGAATGGATTGTGGATGCTGGGGCTAACCTGTCTGCTTGCACTGTTGTTCTAGCTTTCGCACGGCAACGAGACTGACTCGAACCTGGTGTGTTTGATTGAGATATTGCCCAGCTGTTCATTTCGGATACAGAAGATGAGGACTTTGATGGATTTGTGGATGAGGATTGATCATAAAATAATGTGAGTACATTGTTAAATACTTCAATAAAGTACAACAGAACTCACTTTGCTCCCGCTGCCTTTTTAAAAACATTGTTTTAGCGTGCATGCACGGTACCATATGTTTTAAACTAGCGTATGTTTTAGCATGCCTGCGTCCAATAACACGGTGCGCCTTATGTATATGTTAAATACAGAAATAGACCCCGTAACTGAGACTGCGCCTTTTAATACGGTGCGCCTTATGGTCGTGAAAATACGGTACTCAAAGTGCTTAAACAATAGCTCCTTATTCACCTACTGATGATGCAGCATCAGAGGTGACTGGGGGTTCAGTATCTCGCTCAAGTACACTTCAACATGATTACAAAGGCACAGGATCGAACCCAAAACCTTTGGGTTGGGAGATGACCATTCTTACCACGAGTCATGTCGCCCACATTACAATTAATACTGAAATCAGTACAAGTCAATCGCATCAATTCATTTTCCACCACTCATCCTCACTAAGGTCCCGGGCGTGCTGGAGCCTGTACCAGCTGAATCTGGGCAAGAGGCAGGGTACACCCTGAACTGGCCACCAGCCAATTGCAGGGCACATATAGACAAACAACCATTCGCTGTCACATGTCCTGAATGGAAAATGTTAAATTAATGGGAGGTGCTTCAAAGATATGGAGAGTCAAGCTAATAAGAGAAAGAAACATGCCATTGTTTGCGTGCTTGCAGTTCCTCTTGTGCTTGGGCCTCAACTGCCCCAAAAGAAGCAAATAAACTATCCATCCAGGTATCAAAAGACAGAGAGACAAGAGTAATTTACGATACAGAATGCAAACTTGCAACATTAGATTATTTTACAAAGACATTCATATACCAAATTTAGTCACTTTTATGACACCCATTTTGTATAAATTGTTCAGAGGTGAACTAGCAACGTTAGACCAGCGGCAGGCATAGAGTTGTAACTGCTGAATCAACTCCTGCAAAACAATTTTCTATGCTCTTTGTGGCTGAATGCTGAGACCATTAGGTAGCATTGGGTAAAATGTTATGTTTCGTTAGCAAGCAAGGGAAGATGACGGCATAGTGAATTTTAAAGTGACATTCTCTAAGGAAAAATATACTTATGTAAAACACTTATCTTTACCTCTTTTTTTGTGAGAGAACACCAAGTCCAGGTCAACATTTCTTCTTCCACTCTGATATAAAAAAAAAAGGTATACTTTAATTTGCACACGAAAAAAATACATTATGTATAAGCACAGCAATATGTTAATATTGTGTACATTACAGTGGCGTAACGGTGATGTAAAAGGAGGGGGGAGTAGGGGGACAAGGACACATGTTTTTACATCTTATAATATCGTTTAAAAGTTAAAAAAAAAAAAAAAAGAAAATCATGAAACGAACAAACCAATTTTGCAGGAAACATGAAGTAGACACATTTTAATTGCTTTACTTGGCTACAGAAAGTGGTACGACAGGTCAGATCCGGCCCCCGGGCTTTGAGATCAACAACTGTGCTCTAGTAGTTGGTGAAAGAATCACTGAATTAAATGTTCAAACTGTGCATGATGTAGCAGTGGCTTAACCTCCCCCACCCCCCCGCTTAAATCCAGTACAACACATTTGCATTTAATTATTTAGAAATGTTTAGTTTTAAAACATTTAGCTAAATAAAAATTGTACCTTATTTTTATTTGCAAAAAATCTTAATTGAATTACTAAGTATAGTTTTTTATTTCTATATTTAAGCACAGAGTGTAAGGTTTCAACAGTGCATAATGTTACAGGGATTTACAATATTAAATATACTTTACAGGAATAAAACCTGTGCCTCATTTTACGCTGCTGTATTTAATGTTGTCATTATGGTGGTACTTGGAGAGCCAATTATTTTTTCACGTGATATTGGGGTAAAACGTTTGAGAAGCACTTGCCTAGAGGCTTTTAAAGACAAAGAGGTCATACCAGACATGTTACAGACATGAGTGCCTGATCATGAACTCTGCTTCCAATTATTTCTTCAGCTTCACCTTGCTGGCCCTCCCTCACCCTCTTCCTGGCTGTCACTGTCCTCTGCCACTGGCTGTCCTGCTCAGCTCTTTCCTGCTCCTTCACCTGTTTCTCAGTCACAGCGGACTCAGGACTGAGGGGAACGGTCCAAGGTGGTGGTGGGTGTCTCACAAACATGTCAGTGATTTTTCTACAGGGATCTGGAAACTCGCCTATCTTTGCGCTCACACATGCAAAAGTGTTCTGCTTCCTCGAGACTTGTTGCACAGTGCGGTGCTCTTGGCCGGCAGGGAAAACTGATGATCTAATGTCAGTTGTTAAAACATTTAAGCTAAATGATTGGGCAAGCCGCTACAGGTGTTGACCAATGTACTGCTGTAATTGGCGGGGGTTCTACGTGATCCTTGTGCTTGTCGAGTCACCGTTTATTATCGTGTTACATTGTTTTTTGGAGAGTAAAAAACTGCAGGGGACCAAAACTGCCCTCTGAAAAAGTGCAGGGGACATGTCCCCCCCTGTCCCCCCATAAATTACGCCTATGGTACATTATGTATGTGCAACAGATTATGACATACCAGATTATATCCTTCTTCATCAGATTCAGGCTGAGAGAGGTCAGACTCACTCCTTGATTTCATCAACCTGTAGCTAGGACTGCTTTGCACTGAACGGCTTTCTGCACTCAGACTCTCGCTC